>NW_007726303.1:439033-485758 GCF_000696425.1 Galeopterus variegatus | reverse complement strand
GCTTGGTTTTGTTGGCCTCTGGCTCAGGGAGGCCCGACATCCCTACACATCATCACCCTGGGGTCTATTGGCTAAGGCTCACATGCATGCAGCCATTACTGATGTTGGTCAGTGAGAAGGAAGCCTGAATACATACAGCTTTCTACCCTGTAAACCCCATCTCCCCACCAACATTCTTCCCCCAAGAATGCAAACACAGGTATGTAAGCACCTGCACACTCACACATTCACACACACACAGCCCCCCCGCACACACACCCCTCACAACTCTTCATTCTGAAAATAATTTTATTATTTTACAGTTGTTCAGGAGAGTTTCTGGGATGCTGTGACCAAGATTTAATCCCCACAGAAAAAAGATTTAGAGCAGATCAGTCAGCAAACCAGCCTTCTCTCTTCTTTGGGTGGTGAGAACAGGCAAGGAACCATGTACATAATGAGTAAATAACCAACTGGTAAAGGTGGTAAGTGGGGGAGGAGGCAGAGAACAGGCACAAATGGAATTCAATCCTGGATGTCATTCTCAAGTCTAGATTTAAATAGTTTGTTTTCTTTTATTCTCCTTCCATTTGCCTCAGCCCTCTGTTACCACAGAGGGCAGATGACTATGGGGCTGAGAAACTGGAATAACTGTCACCAACAGCAAAGTAGCTTAACAATTCAAGAGGCTAGGAGCTACAGCATGGTTGTAAGTGTAAGACCAGTGAGACCCTGGCTGGGAGTGAATGACTCACCTAGGACTGGCTTCTGCTGGCCCCTGGGCACTGTCTCAGGGTCTACGTTTAAGGTATATCGAGATAACACAGGAATGACAAGAATCTGAACCTTGCTGTTCATAGCCAGTTCTTTCTGCCTTTCAGTGAAAGGCATGAACCACTTAATACCTGCGTACACATGTGATCAAGGGCATAGGCAACAAGATCCTATCCTTACAGTCCAGGACCACAAATTCTCACTCCAATTGCGTTTGAACAGCCAGGGAAGAAGATGCTGTCCTCCCCCTTACGATCCAATAGCTAAAACCCCTGAGGAGCTCTTCAGCTCCCACCCTGTTCTGCAAGAGACCTAATCAGATGTCCTATGAGGCCATATGTTCATTCCCCAGAACTTTGTTTATGGCAGGGCCACCTTCCCTCTGAAGCAGGAGAAAATACAGGCAAATGAGGCAAAGAAAGTTATCAATCGAAATGATACTGGATTTCGGATTCTTAGGTTTATTGGAATCATCCTCTTTGCTTGGGTGAAAGACTTCTTCGGTATCTTTTACAGGACCATAAAAGATCAAGGCCCTGCAAAATCTGAACTAATTTTGGGCTCAGCAAATCAACTGTGGGGCTTCTCCAATTAAGCAGAAGTGTTCATGTGCTGGGCTGTAGAAGAAAGCAAACTTGTCCCTTCAGCTCCAACCTGTGCTAATATCAACCTCTGTTTTTGCAGGCACTTTCTGTGGAGAGTTGGAGAGATGACCTGTAAACGGGAAGACTGTTCCATTGGAATTGATAGTTCTAACATTAGAAGCGAGGGAATTCCAAGTTCTGAGGAAAGTGGTCCATATATACTAAGTTTATAGATGGCCTGTAAAACACAGAATTAGTAGGACATGAACCATCAGAAAGTAGATGGCTGCTAGAAGTGGCACTCGGGTCCGGGAATGACAGAGCGAACGCAGGACCCGCTTCCATCCAGCGCCACTCCGGGTCTGAAAGAAAAATATGAAAGTCAGAGAGCTTCACCCTGTAGGGATATGTCCCTTTCCCTTCCCACTAACCTTGCATTGAAGCAAAGCTGATGCAACCACTGCAGAAAAGAAGTATCCTGGGAGAAAGTCCCTCAGGATCAACAACTTAGCACATTCCACCAGGTTCCTTCAATCTTCCACACTCTTCTAGTCTTAAACCCATCAGCTGCTCAGTGGCTGGACTTCTACATTCTCTCTCCTTGACCCCTTGCCCTCAATACAGCCAGCCCTGTCTGATAATACAATATAGTGTTCTCTTTATTCTTCTTCCCTTCTTACCCTTCGACAACTGCTGCTTGTAAGATCTATTAACAGTGCCTGCTCCTGAGTGCCACAGGAGCCAATGATAGGAGTCCGGGCAGAGTCCCACTCACTGTGCTCCAACCTGTGTTGAGAAAAAAAAAAGAGGCATGGCCTTGGTTCACAGCATGAGAGGCCAATCAAATGAAGTCTTCCCAGTCACCCTGCCAGGTGATGCAGCATAGGGGACTTGCAGTAAAGGTGGCTCTTATGGCCCCTGCCCCATGCAAGGAGTGTACAGACGGATAGGTTTCTTTCAGCAGCATTAAAAGGTGATAATGACTACTAGGAACTGAATGCCTACTATGTATGAGATGTTGGACTGGGTGCTTTACATACATTCAGTCCTCAGGTTTTGAGGTTAGTGTTATTATCTTCAAGTAAGGCTTAAAGCGGTCAAATGACTTGCCCATGGTGGCGCAGCCAGTAAGTGGTAGAGCCAAAATTCAACACCCAGGTTTGTCTTTAAACCTCATACTCTTTTTTTCCACTACACCACACTGACTCAGAAAAACTCATTAGTTTTTTTTTCCATTTATTAAAGGCTAATTGGCAAAAGCATACAAGGAAGATTTTTATGGGGTTCTTAGAATTCAACTGAACTGGCAGCCTTTACTGCTTTCTGCTTCATTTTTTGCCAATTTGCTTATTTATTTAATACTGGAACTCATCCATTTAATGAAGAAGTTGATGTTACTCATCAGTGGTTTCTGACAAAACAAACACTGTAACAAAGGAGCTGCAGGTAACAGAGTACATGTGATCAAACATTTGCCTGTAGAAATGCACTTCTTAAGTGGGGTGGGGAGGATGGAACTCTTTCCTTTACTTCTTATGCTTCCTCCTTATAAAGGAATATCCATTAGCCTAACACTCCTTGGCCTCTCTTTGTAGGTCATACTCCTTTTCTCTAGGAGAGAAGGAATACCTTAATCTGATTTGTGAGTCTGGAAAGAGAAACTGAGCATGTACAGATCAGCTCCTTCCTGCTTGTTTTTCTCTTGAGAGCAAGGCTGATTGTAGAGTACACCTTCTGTGTCTGTTCCGTGTAATAAACTCCTCAGAGGCAGGCTTGACCTGGAAGAGCATGGTCTGTTACTATGGAGGTCAGCCTGTCAACTTCTGTAGGCTAAGCTGAGGAGGGATGAGATGTTTATAGGTACTGGTGAGCCAAACAGTATACTGGCCACATTTAAACTATTGGGCCACTGAGTTTCACATGCACTACAGAGTATATGTGAGGTCATGTTAACACAGCAGTTCTTGGCCTAGGTAGCTACCCCAAATTCCATTCTGCATCAGGGCCAAAGAGGGAAGTATGGAGGGGCTAAGCTTGGATTCATGAGGCCTGTCCACATACTCGAGATTCACTCCACACTATGCAGTCTCAAGTTGACTTGGGACAGGTTAATTACACATGACAGATTAACCTCCCAATGGGCCGGGTTTCACAGGGCTAAACAATTCCATAGCAAGTGGAAAAGAAACAGTCATGGGTGCACAGACCTGAAAATGCTTGGCAGAGACAGCAAGACACAATACAAGGCTGTGCTGTGTTCCTACAGAGCCTACCCTCAAAGCTGCATACCAAGGACCAAATGGGTGATGAAAATTAAAAAGTTGTGAATATGCTGGATGCGAAAGAAAGGTATCTCAATAAAACCTGCTCGCTGGGGCTGCCATCTCTGCCACCTAAACTTTTCAACAAGGCATTAATACCACAAATGCCATCCTATGAGGGAACAGACAATATATGTAGGTGGTTTTACTCCCAAAGTAAAATAAAAGAGGCTGCTTTTAATGCTTCTTTCCATGTAGAGGGACATCCAATAACGAAATCCTGTAGCCACTCTCTACTTTCTCATGCATGGTGATTCTCTTGACTCGTGAGTTGGGAATAAGGAACTAGGGATCTGGAGTTCTGCCCTTCCAACTCACACTTGGGGCAAACTACCCACAAGAAAGCACAATTGACTGTTACTCCAATGCTCTAGTTTGTCAAGAGCAGATTCTCTTGAGAGGAAAGCCTACCCTGGCCCAACATTGCCTGTGACTGGGAGGGGAAGTTCAGGGTTAGGAAGTGCATTTGCCACCAAATCAAAAGCTACATTCTTTTTTTTTTTCCTTTTTTGTCTTTTTTCGTGACCGGCAACGGATTGCAACCCTCAGTGTCGTGCCCGTACCGGACCGGGACCGGCAACGGGATCGCAACCCTCAGTGTTGCCCCTGCACCTCGCTCAGCCAGTGAGCGGCCGGTCTGTATGTGGGATCCGAACCCTCGGCGGGAGTGCTGCCGCGCTTCCCAAGCGGCGCACTGTAGCAGTGCGCCACCGGGCTGGCCCAAAAGCTACATTCTTTTAATATCACTCTATAAAGTGGTGTTTTAATCTCCTAAATGTTTTAATCATTAAAAAAAGATTTCAATTGCTTTGGATCTCAGATAGGGAATGGGGTTGCCATTTATTTGGCCCTTTAAAGAACCCAATGCCTACCTCATATAGCTATTGTTTAGATGAAATAAGATATCTTTCATATCATATCATATGAAATAAGCTGCCAATAAATGGTAGGTATCATTATTATTCTCTAAGAACAACTGCTTTGAAAAGTATGGTCCTCCTAGGCTCCAAAAGTACTGTGTTCTCTTGGTCTACCACAATGACCCTAAGCTCCTTCCAGCACTCATCTCAAGATGAGCATAAGATCTCAATTAATCCTGAGTCTGGGTACTGAAATGTAAACGAGTATAATGAGAAAGGATCAGAAGTGAGTAGAGACTATTTCCCTCAGCCTTTACCGTCTGATCTGCTCCTCGGCTACAGAGAGGGCATTCTCAGCAGCCACTCTTTGGTCTCGTTCTTCTTCCAGCAGCTTCTTTAATTCATTCATTTCCTGTTTAGTGTTGCATAGCTGTTGCTGGGCTTCAGAAAAGCTTCAGGATAGAAGGAAAACAAAGAGCATCACTATATACAGAACAGAGTTGCTAATCCAAGGGATTCAAAGTCTTTATAAGGTTATAAAGCAGGAAAATTTATAAAACCTTGTTTGAACATAAAGAATGTTTTAAAAACATGGGTGTAGAGAGATTAGATGAAGCTGCAGAAAACACCTTAAGAGAGTTTACAGACTGATTATGTTTTACTTTAATACCATAACATTTGTTAGTGGTGTGTGTGTGTGTTGGTGTTGCTGTTTTTGCATTTCATACTTTTCACACACAATTTGTTAGTTGTTATTGTTACTACTTAATCCTCACAGCACTTCTGTGAGGCCAATAAGATAGTAAGACATACTAAATCCATACAATGAACTCTAGTTCAAACTGGATTACTGTCCAATTTCTGTCCATGCAGTATATGCTCCCAAGTTGAGTCCTGCTCCCATACCTTTGCTGTGGCTCCCTCAGTTCCTCAGGATCACTCTGTCTATGAACACCATTCTTTTCCTGGGGAGCTCCTGGAGCAACATCAATATTTAGTGGCACCTAGAATAACAACAAGCTTAGTAATTCAGTGATGAAAGCTCTTAAGAAAACGTACTTGGGCAAAATGAGAACTTGTTTAACATCAGAAACAATGAGAAATCTTGGACAGGAATATCTCCGCTTATAATTCAGATTTAGAAGTGAGAATCTTCTCGGGCCAGCCCGTGGCTCACTCGGTAGAGTGCGATGCTGATAACACCAAGGCCCCGGGTTCGGATCCCATATAGGGATGGCCGGTTAGCTCGCTGGCTGAGCGTGGTGCTGACAACACCAAGTCAAGGGTTAAGATCCCCTTACCGGTCATCTTTAAAAAAAAGAAGTGAGAATCTTCTGCTCTAGATTAACTGTCTACATAAAACTCTTGCCTTGATTAGATTTTCTTCCAGATTCTCATTCTTGAATTTCTCCTTTTAAAAGTTTAAAGGCTTATCATTCAAGTCTGCTTTTATTTTTTTTCCTTTTTGTCTTTTTTCGTGTCCGGCAACGGATCGCAACCCTCAGTGTCGCGCCCGTACCAGACCGGACCGGCAATGGGATCGCAACCCTCGGTGTTGCCCCCGCACCTCGCTAAGCCAGTGAGCGGGAACCGGTCTGTATGTGGGATCTGAACCCTCAGCGGGAGTGCTGCCACGCTCCCAAGCAGCGCACTGCTACAGTGCGCCACCGGGCCTGCCCTCAAGTCTGCTTTTGTCTAGTGGAGGAAGCTCATGGATTTTCCAGATGCTACTCTGATCCTTCCCTAGCTCATCAACCCCTCCCAAGTCCCTTCTCCTTCACGTCCTATTTATCTCCATACTAATTCTCAGTCTCCTCCAACTTCAACACTGCAGTCCTCTCCACTGTCAACAGCTCTGCCTGTTTTATTTCTCAGGTCGAAATCTTCCTACTGTTTTCTTATTACTAATAGCAAAATCAACACTTTCTTAATTTCAGAGTTCCAAAAGCCTCAGTCTTCACAGTTTCCTATTCACTTTTGATTTTTCTCCCACCATCTCACTGATCTTTTTTATTCTAATCCCTTCACTCTGTAATTTTTCTCAGACCTTCTTCCCATCTTAATGACACATTCCTCTTCCCTCCCACTTTCTTCCCTCATACCTAATTACATGGGCTTCTTCAATGCTGCTCTCTATGCTTTACCACTTGCACTCATTTCATAACACTTCTCCCAGTCTCTTATCATCTTACTCACCGCCTGCAGCTCTTGAACCTGCTTCTCCAAGACTGCACAGTGATTAAAAAGGTTACTGTAGTGCTGCTGGTTCTCACGAAGACTCTGACTGGTATCGTGGAGCTGAATAGAAAGGGTATTTTTCTCTTCGAGAAGCTGAGAAAACTGAAACACAGGAGAGGATAAGCACCATGCTACAGAACTATTTCACTATAAGCAGTGCTTGGGCTGACTGTCCTGAGCTTTAAGGATCTAATATTTTATGCAAGTCCTCTATTTCAACAACAGCAACAACGTTACATTCCTTCAAAGTGAAAGAATGCAATTTTTTTGACCAAGAAAGAAAAACAATTCTGGAGGAGTAGTAGTGAACTTTTAAAAAAACATGGTGCCTAGTATATTAAATGAAAAACCATGAAGCAGAAATCCATAAGCAAGCTAATCAGATAGGCAATCCCAGGCATGTAAGAGGCAGAAGGCAGTAGCTTGGGTCCAGGTTTAAGTTACTAACAAATGACTATAATTCCTAGAGCTCAATATGGCTGGAGAGAGAAATCTCTCCTAAAAATTTGCACAATAATATTATGGACAGATTCCTCAAAGTCATAAAGAATTATAAGTTACCAAGAGAGTAGAATAAGAAATGACAATATGTAATAGGAGGAAGAAACAGAATAAATTTTAACATGTACATGTAAGAGACTCTTTTGGGAGCAAAGACTCTCATGTGGAAACATTTCAGTCACTCAAACCAAGATTATCCTCTATTGTGTGAATAACAGGTAGCCATTCAGTCCTTCCTTGAAAATGTTTAGTGTCAGGATGCTCACTACCTGACAAAGCAAACCAAGCCATTTTTTACCATGTAAAAAACACAAAATTCTTTTTTATATGAATTAAAAATTTACTTATTACAGTTTCAACCCACTAATTTGAATTTGATCCTTTGGAACTAAAATTCTAATTCCTCACTTGCAGACCGTCAAGTTTCCAGTTACATTTAACATACAGATACATTAATAACCACAGAGATGTCACTCCAAAGTACCTATTGTAGGGCTATGTACATTGTATGAGAGGAAACTGGTGTAACTTGGATACATGCCTAGTCTTTTCTTGGGGATTCTTTTTTGTGAGTATTTGTGGAAATAGTAGAATCGAACAATGTTTTAAAGAAGATAAACAGTTTTCGAGAGACACTCTGGGGAAGGACATTTGATGCACACAGAAAATCAGAACAAGAAATCCACACATACTTGTGAAAGTGCTTTGTAAGCTAAAAATTGCTTTTCAGTTGTGAGGTTATTTTTTTTTTTTTTTCCTTTTTTTTCTTTTTTTACTGACCGGTAACGGGATCGCAACCCTCGGTGTCACGCCCGTACCGGGGACCCGGCAACGGGATCGCAACCCTCAGTGTTGCGCCCGCACCATGCTCAGCCAGTGAGCGGGAACTGGTCTCCACATGGGATCCAAGCCCTCGGCAGGAGCACCGCCGCGCTCCCAAGCGGCGCACTCTCCAGTGCACCACGGGGCTGGCCCTTGTGAGGTTATTTTTTGTGTTTGTCATTCTATAGAGCAATTTTTAGTGTACACTTTCACAATTATGACCTTGCTGAGAGAAGTAAAGATTTCTGTCCCTGTTTACAAATGACAAAAAGAAGTGAGTACTGACTTGTCCAAGGTCATCTGGCCAGTAGATGTCAGACCAGGACTCAAGTGTGTTTTTCTTTTTTTTTTTTTTTTTTCCACATCAGACAGGTAATGTGCCAACATTGTAACAAGGTTTACAGGGAGGGCATGACATACAATAGAGTGAAAACCTAACCATCATGTTTATGAACCAAAAAAGGATCTAAAGTATGGTTCTTGATTCTAGATTCCAACTGTAGAGCTCTATCTACTATCTGGTGGTGTCCCTTCTGAGAGTCCAGCAAAAGAAGTTAAGAAAGTCACAGGTATTTTGGGAGGTAGGGTAGGGGGGTAGTTAGTAAAGGAGAGGATGTAAAGGGCTGGCCAGTTAGCTCAGTTGGTTAGAACACCAAGGTCATGGGTTCGGATCCTCTTACTGGTCAGTTGCCAAAAAAAAAAAAAAAAAAAAAAAAAAGAAGTGGATATAAATGTTTGAAAAGCAATACTAATCTGAAGACAGAAGTAACTAGGTACAATGACAACTACTGGGTTCTGAGACAGGGAATAACATGATACTCTCCTAACAAGGGAGGAAGTTAATTTTTCTGGCTACAATGAACAGTTCAAAACATACCAAAACCAAAACAAAATATCCCTCAGTGTTGAAATAATCCTAATACTTTTTCCTAGCAGATCTAGAGAAGAAAGAACAGACCTGTAAAACTCACTGGAAGCAAAAACTCTTTTAACTGAAGAAGTCTAATAGCTTATAACAAGCCATCCTCATATAAACCACCCTTTATGTTTACATTATTCTGTCTAGGGTAATCATAGGCACCTCTAGTTTAGGGGCTGGCAAACCATGATCTAGGGTTTGCCACACTTTTATTGTAAATAAGGTTTTATTGAAAATCAGCCACCCAACACAACAAGGACAGTATGGTCTACAAACCTGAAATATTTACTGTCTGCACCTTTAAGAAAAAGTTTGCTGACCACTGCTCTAGCTCATGAGCTACCATATTCCATTGTATCTACACTTATAAAAACTTATAAAAGGAGGGAATAAAATGTAGATTATACTGCTGCCTTGGATTAAGTGTTCCCCCAAAACCTGACCCCCCTGTGGCATTGTAAAAAAAGTGGGAAATCCTATTATGGTAATTAAAGGCGGGGCCTTGGAGAGGTGATTAGATTATAGGACCATACTGTAGTGAGTGGATTAAAAACGGTGGTCACAAGCATGGTCTGAGGTCTTTAAAAAGGAGAGTGCGTGAGGAACTCTCTCTCTCTGCTCCACCATTTTCTGCAATGTGAGACCCCTGGGTTACTGTCTACCACTAAGGCCTTCACCAGCTGTGTTCCCTGGACTTTGGACTTCCCAGCCTCAAAAACTGTAAGCAATAAATTTCATTTTCTTTATAAATTATCTAGTGCCACGTATTTTGTTGTAAGCAACAGAAATGGACTAAGACAACCACTAATTATCCCCCTCATATTTTTAAGTTTCTAGTACATTCTTACATTGCATACAAACATCCAAGCATGTTGGCACAAATATATATAAAGTCTGAGCATCCAAGGAAAGAATAAGGACAGTGGCTTAGAGAGGTACCATCCTATGCTGACAGCCCATCTACTACCATCCTATTCTACAGCCCAAGAAGCAATTCTCCTAGTTAGCTAGGACCCATTTAGAGTGAGACTAAGCTCACAAAAGTGTAAGTTTCATGAGGGACCATGTGTATCCTCAATACCTAGCATATGGCCAAGCTCACAGAAGGCAAGTAATAGTATTTGTTTAACGAATGAATGAGGCTAGGGATAGAAGTGACTTTCTTAGAACTGAGTTCTAAAGAAAGGACGGTTCCTCACTCAGGATGACAACGACCTAAAACAGTGCTTCTCACTCTTTAAGTGGAATTATATCTCAATAAAGCTTTTAAAAAAATACAAATTTGATTAGGACCGAGAAACCAATACATAAATATATATAATTGAAACTAAAGCTTGTCAAAATGAGACATACTGTTTATTGTATATCACATTCATATATATTTTTTTAATTGCTTTTCTTTTTTTTTTTTTGTAAAAAAGGCATTGGTTATACTATTTGTAATAGTCCCAAACTGGAAAAACCCAAATGTTCTTCAACAGTAGAATAAAGAAATTACGGTAAATGCCCACAATGCAATGCTATACAGCATGAGAATGGAAAAATCACACTATATGTAACATGGATGGATCTCATAAAATAAAGCAACACAAGAGAAGATATGACTCCATTTATATTTAGTTCCAAGGGAGTGGTAGTAAACAGCAGAGAGACAAGGGACTTCTGGGGTTCTGCTGTGTTCTAATTCTTGATCTGGGTGGTCACATATGTGTCTTCACTTTGTGAAAATCTATCATGATTTACTTATGATATGTGTACTTTTCTGTGTTCTACTTCAATAGACCATTAATTTTTTTAGTTGCTACCCACCAAAATGATCTCATCATCTATTAATAGTCCTGAATTTTAGTTTAAAACACAGTTGTAGAAAGACAAATGCCCAGAGTGATTCATAGTCTAACGTTTGGAGAGCAAATGTAACAGGTCTGAGATGGGAACTAGTTTATGGACAGAAGAGGTGAGTTATAGAACCATGTAGGGTGAAGCTTCTTGAAATAGCTGACTAGTGGAAAGAGGAACTAGGTGGGAGCTGCTCTAGAGTCCCTCTGATAACTCCCAGACAAATCCCCCAATAAAAGGTTTGCAATTTTACCAATTCATTTGGATCTGCAAACTTTAAAAATTGCAAATTTCTCTGCCAAAGTTAATAGTGTCAGTGTCTGACACTTCGATGACAATTAGTTGAATCTAACAACATTTAATAAGTACCTCCTAAATATGGCAGGCACTGTGCTTTTCCACATACATTTATCTCAGGCTGATCTCATAACACCTTAGGCGAGTTATGTAATACCTCTGGGCCTTTTACCTCATCTGTGAAAATATCCTACTGATCTTTATAATTTTTGGATCATAGATCCCTTGGTGAACTGATGAGTTCTTGTGATGAGAAACTTACACACACACATGCACACACCATTGTGATTACAACTTTTGGACATTCACAGCTCTCCTCAAAGCCAATCTCTGGACTCCAGAGTATGACTGATCTCTTGAATATCTTCTAGTTCTAACATAGACTACCTAGTTGAGTTCCTATGAAGAAGGCAGAACTAGGGGAGGTGCCACTGGAGAATACTTTAGAGAGCAACAGGTATAATAACTCATAAGAGGTTGAGGTAGGGAGTTACCTCAATATTACTAGCAAGTTGATACAGATGGGGAGATGATGTTCAGGAGGAAATCTTCTTAAAGGAGTTGGGTTCTTTATTCTTACTATATGAATTTCCCCAAATCATTCCCAAGGACTCTCCAAGGTCAAGGAAAAAGGAAATGGCCCTGTACCCACTGCTTTAGGATAAGCAACCTGTATTCTGAGATAGATAAAACTTTTGCACCCTAAAATATGCTACAGCTAGGAGATTATGCTGAATCAGCTTCTACTTACCTTCTTGCTTCAGTCATGGAAAAAAGAAACTGAATTCCAGTCTAGCAGGAAACACTTACCTTGCCGTTCAGTTGCTGAATTCTTAATTCCTTTTGGTGAATTTCCTTTAAGCTGTCATTGAGCTGGGCCCGGAGAAGTTCTGTCTCATGAACTAGGTTTTGTGAGCCATCTGGAGAAGCTGATGTCTCTGGGGATGCCTGCTAGGATATAAACACTGATGAAATTCTCTCCTAAGATTGCTTATGCTTAATTCCATCCCTCTAGAAACACTGTCCACCCCCTCGGAAGTCATAAGATGGCTTGCCTTATGGTGGTAGATGGGCACATAACTTGCAGGGAGCTGATGCCTTCTGGGCAGTGGTTACCTCTGAGTAGGAATCAGTGTTGCAATTACCTACCTGTCTTTGGTACTGAACTTTGAGGGTGTGAGTCTGGGAGGAAGAAGAACTCAATTCCCTCAGAAGGTTCTGCAGATGACTGAGCTGCTGATCTTTATCTGAGATAGCCATAAGGTACTGCTCCTTCATTCTCCTTTCATGTATTTCCCAAGAACTCTTCTCTATCCTAGAAAAAAACATGAAGTAATCACAGGCAAAAATATACTTGTGAGACAAAGGTGAATAGTTCTATATTCAAAACAGTATTATGGGCTGTTAGAGATATAGTAAAGAAAATACATAATCAGAATGAAATTCATATTATAAACAGAACTGTACAGTAAGATGATGAAGTGGAACCAAAAACAAGATTTTTAATTAGCAGGACTGGAAAGATTTCACGGAAAACCTGGCATTTGGTCTGAAACCTGAGCAATGAATCAGGTTTCCATAATGGGAATAGCATTCTAGGTTCAAGGAGAAAACTGAGCAAAAGGCACAAGTATGAGTGGATATAGTGAATTTTAGAATCACTGTATCAGACAGCATGTAGAATGCATGTGGTAAGAAATAGGATGGAAACAAATGAGATTAGATCACGTAGGTCATGGGAAACCACTCATTTTTCAGAAGGGCAGTACAATGATGCAGTATAACATTACGATTATGAGAATGCAGCTATAGAGTCTGAAAAACCTGGGCTCAAATGCTGGCTCTATCATACAGTAGATGTGAGGCCCCGAGTAAAAATTACTTAATCCCTCTGGATCTCATCAATAAAATAGGAATAAAGTATGTACATTTTAGTATTATTGTGAGAATTAAATGAGATACTACAAAGGTACTTCAAAAGTTCATGGAAAGACTATTATATTTTAAATCTATTATTCCACGAATTTCAGGATCTGTTCACTTTCAGTAGCACCAAATGTCTCTATCTTCCCCAAAATACAAAGCTTTGTTTGAATTACCTCTAGCTTTTTTGTCTTTCTCTTTAGAAATCAGGTAAAATTGTCCCTTCTTTGCTAATTGATACATACCTGTTATGAAATAATCTTGCTTCACTAAGCGGTGGCTTGAATTACAGTCAATTTTTTTCAAAAAGACAGAACTAAAACTTAGAAACTAAAATAAAAATAAATGGGATTATATCAAACTAAAAAGCTCTGCACAACAAAGGAAACAACTAACAGAATGAAAAGACACACAGAAAGAAAATATTTGCAAACTATGCATCCGACAAGGGAATAACATCCAGAATATATTGGATTATATCAAACTAAAAAGCTCTGCACAACAAAGGAAACAACTAACAGAATGAAAAGACAGACAGAAAGAAAATATTTGCAAACTATGCATCCGACAAGGGAATAACATCCAGAATATATTAGAAACTCAGCAACTTAACAATAAAAATACAAATAATCCTATTTAAAAATGGGCAAAGGAACTAAAGAGGCATTTCTCAAAGAAAGACATACAAATGGCCAACAGACACTTGAAAAAATGCTCAGCATCACTAAGCATCAGGGAAATGCAAATCAAAATCACAATGACATATCTCATGCCAGTTAGACTGGTCATTATCAAAAATAAAGAGAATTACAAACGTTTGCGAGGCTGCATAGAAAGCGGAACGCTCCTACAGTGCTGGTGGGACTATAAATTAGTGCATTATGGAAAACAGTATGAAGGTTCCTCAAACTACACATAGAACTGCCACAAGATCCAGCAATCCCACTGCTGGTTGTATACCCAAAGGAAAGGAAATCATCATGTTGAAGGGATACCTGCACTCCTGTGTTTATCACAGTACAATTTACAATAGCCAAGAGTTGGAACCAACCTAAATGTCCATCAGCAGACAACTGGATAAGGAAAATGTGGTAAAAATACACAATGGAATACTACTCAGCCATAAAAAAGAATGAAATTCTGCCATTTACTGCAACATGGATGAACTTAGGGAAAATTATGTTAAGTGAAAGCCAGGCACAGAAAGAGAAATACCACATGTACTCACTCATAAGTGGGAGCTAAAAAATATAAACAAATACATAAAAAAAGAAAGAAAAAATACAAAAATCACAATAATTCATGAACTTTCAAAAAAAGAGAATGGAACTGAGGCCACCAGAGGCGGGAAAGGGGTACAGGCAGAGTGGGTTAGCAAGGAACTGGTAAAGGGCCCACAAAATATGATTACATTGTGTAATCATGAACTTTCAAAAAAAGAGAATGGAACTGAGGCCACCAGAGGCGGGAAAGGGGTACAGGGAGAGTGGGTTAGCAAGGAACTGGTAAAGGGCCCACAAAATATGATTACATTGTGTACACAACAGCCAGAGAGCAAAACCCAGTTTTTTGTTTTGTTTGTTTACCTTTTCTGCAAACATCATGATTTGGTCAAAAAAATATTCCTGTACTATCTGGGTAAGTTGCCAACTCTGTGCTATGAACTTGATTTTACTTATAAGCAAGTCCATAAAGATGTTAAATATGAAAATCTTTGGATATTATTTTACTGTATAAAATATAAATCACTAAATTCTAAAAAGCATTTTGCTGTACAAACTTTAAGTTTATTCTGAAATATCATGTTAGTAAGGTGCAAATCTGTGTCTGCACATTAAGAGTTCTCTTAGGGATGTTATGATATTTATTTTACTATATTGATAGTTGTTATCCTGGTAGCCCCTTTTAAACTTGCTAGGAATTGAGATTCTAACTCATATTCTCTGTATTCATTTGCCTCTCTCCTCTAGCATTTGGTGAGACAAAGCAGGTGAGATAAAATAAAAAAAAATTTTATTTTATCAATATACAATGTAGTTGATTTTTGTGGCCCATTACTGAATCCTCCCTGCCCCCTCCCTCTCCCCACTCCCCCCCAACAACTTTATATCTGCTTGTTTGTCTTAACAACTTCAAGGAATTGTGATTGTTGTGTCTTCTTCCCCCTGTCCCACTTTATGTGTATTTATTTATTTATTCTTAGCTCCCACAAATAAGTGAGAATGTGGTATTTCTCTTTCTGTGCCTGATTCATTTCACTTTATATAATTTTCTCTAAGTCCATCCATGTTGTTGCAAATGGCAGTATTTCATTCTTTTTTATAGCAGAGAAGCATTCCATTGTGTAGATATACCACATTTTCCGTATCCACTCATCTGATGATGGACATTTGGGCTGGTTCCAACTCTTGTCCATTGTAAATAGTGCTGCAATGAATACCAGAGTACAGATATACCTTTGAGTTGATGATTTCCATTCCTCTGGGTATATTCCCAGCAGTGGGATGGCTGGGTCATATGGTATATCTATCTCCAATTGTTTGAGGAACCTCTATACCATTTTCCATAGAGGTTGCAAAAAAATAAAGCTGGAGGCATAACACTACCTGACTTTACACTATACTGCAAAGCTATAATAACCAAAACAGCATGGTACTGGCATAAAAACAGACACACAGATCAATGGAATAGAACAGAGAATCCAGAAATCGACCCACACACCTACAGCCATCTGATCTTTGACAAAGGCACCAAGTCCATACACTGGAGAAGAAACTGCCTCTTCAGCAAATGGTGCTGGGATAATTGGATATCCATACGCAGGAGAATGAAACTAGACCCATACCTCTCACCATATACTAAAATCAACTCAAAATGGATTAAAGAATTAAATATACACCCTGAAACAATAAAACTTCTTAAAGAAAACATACGGGAAACACTTCAGGAAATGGGACTGGGCACAGACTTCATGAATATGACCCCAAAAGCACGGGCAGTCAAAGGAAATATAAACAAATGAGATTATATCAAACAAAAAAGCTTCTGCACAGCAAAAGAAACAATTAACAGAGTTAAAAGACAACTGACAGAGTGGGAGAAAATATTTGAAAAATACACATCTGACAAAGGATTAATATCCAGAATATACAAGGAACTGAAACAACAAAAAAACAAGTAACCCAATTAAAAATGGGCAAAGGAGCTAAACAGACATTTCTCAAAGGAAAATATACCAATGTCCAACAGACACATGAAAAAATGCTCAGCATCATTTAGCATTTGGGAAATGCAAATTGAAACCACACTGAGATACCATCTCACTCCAATTAGGATGGCTAATATCCAAGAGACTATGAATGATAAATGCTGGTGAGGTTGCAGAGAAAAAGGAACTCTCATACACTGTTGGTGGGACTGCAAAATAATGGCGGCACTTTCTAACACGGAGATTCTCCTTTCAGTACCAAATCTTGAAAGCTTCCAGTTTGATTTTGTTAAGGTGGCATGCACCATCTTCAGTAAACAGAAACAAAATCCCAACAATGAGGTAGCAACAACTAGACCTGATGTTATATACTCTTGTGTTTATTCAATACCTTTATTCTTTGTATTAAATTTGTTAAAAGAACTGAATAAAAATACAATCAGAATTACAGTTAGTATCTTAAGTTTTTTCTGCCATGATAGCATTGTTATTGTTTTGTTTCTTAAAAAGAAAAGGGGTAGGATTTCTTTTTTTTTCGGCACCTGGCCAGTATGGAGATCTGACTGAATCCTTGACCTTGGGTGTTACAACAGCACTCTCTAAACAACTAAGCTGATTGGCCAGCCCAGGATTTTTGATTCCAGACAAGACTGGAGTATTATTCCTTATTCTTCTAACTCCTCAGCATTATAAATAAAAACAAACATAAGAAGACGTAGAAAGATGGAGAGAAGGCAGGGACCAGCTAGGGACCCCAGGACTTGAGGAATGACATGGCAGTGAGTTCCTTGGTATTTATCTTTGTATCCTTGATATCCCAAATTGGGAGCTAGAGGATCCCACAACTCAGAAACATCAACTGCCAAGAAAAGTTTATTCTGCCTTGCCAAAGGACCAGGAAGGGGCGGTCTAGCTAGACAGAAACATTAATGACAATAATCATCCTACTCCAGGCAAACACCATGGAAAAGCCAAGGTATCACTAACTTATATTCTTTCTTGGTGGTAACAAGGTGCATCTTACCCTCCCTGTTGGAGTGGTCTCAAAGGAGGCCAAGTGTGGAACCTGGACTGCCACCACTACCCAGTGGTAAGGAGATGTCTCTCTCTGACTGCCCCATCCCCACCATGGTGTCAGTGGAGATAACATGTGGGGCCTGGACATCTACTTCCACTTACAACAAGGTTAACAACGTGCCCCTCCCTGTGCTTGTAGAGGTGGTATCAGAAGAGACCAGGTGGGAAGCTTGGACTTCAGGCACTACTCAGCAGTAACAAGATGCCCCTCCTCAATCACCCCCCTGCAGAGTCAGTGGAGGCTGAGTGGAGAGCCTGGACTTTCACCACCACTCAGCAATGATGAGGTGTCCCATTCCATATCCTCCAGCAGTACCAGTGGAGGCCATCTGCGGAGACTAGACTTCCACTTCTCCCTGGCAGTATCAGGTCACCCCTTCCCTCGAAGGGTACCAACAGAGGCTAAGTGGGATGCCCAGACTTCCCCCTCCATCTGGTGGTAAAGTGGCAATGTTTCCCTTCCCCTGCTGGTGTGGTAGGATATTGGTGGAAGCCTGCTAAAGCAGATCTCAATAAGATTGAGAGCTGAATAATCTCCAAAATGTCCAGCACACAACTGGAAATCACTCATCGTACCAAGAACCAGGAAAACCACAACTTGACTAAGAAAAGGAAATTGAAAAATTACAACACTGAGGTGACACAGATGTTGGAATTATATGACAAGGATTCCACAGCAGCCATCATAGAAATACTTCAGTAAGTAATTACTAATGCACTGGAAAAAATATAGAAAGCCTCAGCAAAGAAACAGAAGATATAAAGAAGAACCAAATGAAAACGTAAATGAAAAATACAATAAATATCCAAAATAAAAAGCTAACTCAGTGCACTCAACAGCAGAATGTAGGTGATGGAGGAAAGGCTAACTCAGTGCACTCAACAGCAGAATGTAATCAGAGAACTTGAAGACAGGGCAATAGAAAATACTGAATCTGAACAATAAAGAGAAAATAATCAATAAATTGGATTTCATTAAAATTAAAATGATTCTGTTGAAGATGAAAAGATAAGCAGCACACTGGCAGAAAATATTTGCAAACCACATATCTGACAAAGAACTCATATCTAGAATATATGAAGAATCCTCAAAACTCAAAAGTAAAAAATTAACAACCCAATTAGAAAATGAACAAAACACAGACACTTCATCATACAGGACACAGAGATGTCAAATAAGCACTTAAAAAGATGTTCAACATCGTTAGCCATTATGCAAATTAAAATCACAACGGGATACCATTACCCAACTGCTAAAAACTACTAAAATAAAAAATAGTTACAATTCCAAGTGCTGGGAAGGATGCATAAAAATGGATCACTAATATACTGCTTGTGGGAATATAAAATAGTACAGCCATTCTGGAAAATAGTTTTACTGTTTCTTAACACACACTTACTGTACGACCTAGAATTTGCACTCCTGGGCAATTATCCCAGAGAGATAAAAACTTATATCCACATAAAAACCTATATACAAATGTTCACAGCAGCTTTACTTATAACAGCTACAAATTAGAAACCACATTCATGTCCTTCACTGGGTGAATGGTTAAATTGGTACATTCATACTATGGAATAGTATTCATTAATAAAAAGAACGAACTACTGACGCACACAACAATGTTGATGATCTCAAGGGCATTATGATGCGTGAAAAAAGCCAATTTCAAAAAGTTACATACTGCATGATTCCACTTATTTTTTGTTTGTTTTTTGTTTTTTGGGGCTTTTTTTTTATTGAATCATAATTGATCATACATATTTTTGGGATTCAATGTTGACATGTGGATCAATCAATATTATTAGTATGCATATTGATACAAGTCATATTTATTCATTATGCCCCTTGTCCAATCTCTCCCCTTCACCCATTCCCTCCCCTCCCCCCTCTAATTGCTCTAGATTTCTTCTCTCCCTCTGAAAGAGTAATGGTTATTCTGTTGATCTGTTGCCTAGATGATCTGTCCAATGCTGAAAGGTGTGTTCGGGTCCCCCAATATAATCATAGAGCAGATGCTCTTCTGTCACTCTGCAATGGGCTTTGCGGAGAGAGACATCCTATTCTTTTCTTTGGTTTCTACTGGTGACTCTCCTTGTCTCACTGCACTCCAGTGGCTCGCGGACCATCTGTGTGGTGGTTGTGATGTCTAGCCACTTTTGAGGCAGTCGTGGCTACTGTGGTGGGCCACCCACATGGAGATGATCTTTTTGGCATGCTCCTTGGCACTGGCGGTATACCTAGTTTTGGTGGGGGGTCCAGTCCCTGGCTCCAAGCCCCGGGCCCCTGGGCAGGTCCCTGAGGTGCTGGTGGTGTGTCTGAGTTCCACTTATAAAACATTCTCAAAATGACAAAATTAAAGGGATGGAGAACAGATGAATGGTTGTCAGAGGTTAGGAAATGTAAGAGAGGGAAGGGAGGGAGGAATGTGACTAAACTAGCGCAAGGGACGTATTTGTGGTGATGGAACAGTTATGTATCTTTGTCGTGGTGATGCTTACATGAATCTAGAATACAACAAAATTTCATAGAAACACACATACTCAAATGAGTAAAATTAGTAAAATCTAAATAAAGTCTGTGAATGGTACCAATATCAATTTTCTGATTTTGATATCATACAACAGTTATGTAAGATGTTACCACTGGAGAAAACTGGAGAGCTCTATGTACCCTTCACCCAGTTTCCTCCAATGGTAGCATTCTATAAATCTACAATTATTTCAAAATAAAAAGTTAAGAGAAAATGAAAAGGGTAAAAAAACAGGGATTATCATACCTGAGCTGATGCAGTTCATGCTGCCAGGAGAGGTTTTCCTGCCTGAGCTCTTCTTGCATAATCTGAAATGTTTTTGTCTTATCTTGATACTCCTGAAGTTGAGCTTTCAGTGGACGTAACTCAGTGATCTCTTGATCAATCTGTAAGTATTGCTGCTGCAGATTCTTCAATTCCTTCAGCTTTAACCAAAGGAAAAGTAAAAGGGTGATTCATCACATCTCATTCACCCAGTGCTAAGTCATCAGCAGCTCTTCTACTAAGTCAGACAGACACCACAACAGACAACCAACACCTAACAGTCCATTGATATATCAATGCAGCATGAATCTCTAAAATGTTAAAACACATGTAGCCAGGCTGGTGGAAATCACCCCATGGAGCTGCAGGGCCTGACCCTTCCTGCAGCTTCTACTCCTTCCCTCTGCCCCTGAAGTCCTAACTTGACTCAAGAGCTACAACTCTAACATGGGATAGACTTAAGGGACCTACAGATTCATGGTGGGTGCTAACGCCCTAGAACAAAAAGTGAAAAGATGGACTGGCTTTCCATTTAGTCATGTGCCCTGGTTAGGCTTCTTAGTTTTTTTATATGCATATCAATCTTAACTCTAGCTTAGCTGATGTTGATTATAAAGCAGGCAGTGCTGCCCAGTGGTCCAGAGCATTTAGGCTTATCTAATTATCTAATCCTACTCTGTTTTTGGACTTGATCCTATACATATTCCTCACACCCTATAATTTTCCTCATCTATTAAATGAAGATAATTACTGTAACTTTTTCACAAGAATATCAGAATTAAATGAGAAAATTAAAGCTCGTCACACATAAAGTTAGTGGTGATGGTGATGGACTTGCCTTTAAGTAGCAAAACTGCCTATCTACATTCCAGGTGTATTTTCAAACTCCTTATCCCCAAAACTCAAAGAAATAATGTCAGTACATCTGGGTAAAGATGGGGGCCTTGAACATACACCTCTTTCACCTACTCAGAAATGTCACTAAAACTGCAACAAAGGCATTTTTTTTTTTAAAAAGTATAAAACACAAGAACAAGAAGAACAGAGGAATCAGCAGCAACAAAATTAATTTTGAAGTTGAAAAGCTGATAAATAAATGGCAACTGACTTAGATCTGAGAAAGCTGAATCTTAAGCTGGCAGTAGGGAAAGCCAAGAATCAATAGAACTTACTCTGCAGAATCTTCAAAACGCTCAGGAACTAACAGCACCAGGTACCTCTGGAAAAAATGATGATGGGGATGGGAGGCAAGTTGTAGCTAAGAAAAGGAAGATTAGATGAAAGCTACATAAAAAATGACTTCATCCCTAGATTCCCTCCTAAGCTCCACAGTATTTGTTACCCCAACAGACAACTAGAGTTTTATTTCCTGGAGAAGCTAAAGAAGTGTTTCTGGACTATTGAACACCAGGCACAGTTGCAAGTAAGGATACTGTTCCAAAACAAGGGCGATAAGTGAATGCATGTTTTCTGAATGCTTGAAGCCATTTCCCTACTCAGCCTAGAGAGTGCTGGTACAAGGCCTTTTACCTTCCACACAGAAAATGAGAATTCTTCTCTCAAAAATCTGACCATCCCAAGAAGAACTAAAGACACCAACATAGGGACTACCAAAAATAAGCTTACCAAGATCATACCACAATGAAACTCAAGTTGGTAAACCCCACTCATAAGCTTTTTAGACTCTATCTTAAACATGAAGAATAAACCAAGGATTAACCTTCACCTGAAGAACAGCTAACATTAGGAAGGAATACAAACCAACTGGAAGAAGATAATTTGGAAGACATTAGTGGGGGAAAGGATGTAATGTACTAAAATATTTAAGAGAGAATATTAGAAATCAGAAACATTATAACAGAAATATAAAATTATTTTTTAAAAACCTCATTACAAGAAAATTTCAAAAAACAAGATTATCACTACTATCCTTGGAGAGATAAGTTGAAAAAAATCTATTCATGGGGCAAGAAAAATAAATAAATAAATAAAAGAATTCCCTAGAAATTAAGAAAATGATGGCAAAAATGAAAACCTCAGTTTTGGGGTCAACATATGAAGGTGAGGCAATTTTCTCAAAGTATAGCCAAAAATATAGTAGGGTAAGAAAACGAGAGAAAACTAGAGAACCAATCCAGAAGGTCCTACATCTAAATAATAGGATTTTCACAAAAAAAAGACAGTAAAGAAAAAGGATGGGGGAAAATGGAAAAAATATCTCAAACGAATTTCAAGAAATTGATGAATATGATTTCTTAGATTCAAAGGACTAGTGTGATAAAGGAAAAAACACCCACACCAAATCACATTATCATAAAATTTTAGGGGGAGGGAGAGAGGGGGGGAGGAAGAAAAGGAGGGGAGGAAGGAGTAAAAGGAGGGAAAAGTGTGAGGGAGAGGGAGAAACAGATCACATACAAAGGATCAGGAACCCAAATAGTTTTAGACTTGTGAACCACAATGCAGGCTAAAAGACCAATATCTTCACAATTTTTTCTTTTTTAAAGATGACCAGTAAGGGGATCTTAACCCTTGACTTGGTGTTGTCAGCACCACGCTCTACCAAGTGAGCCAACCAGCCATCCCTATATAGGGATCCGAACCCGTGACCTTGGTGTTATCAGTACCACACTCTCCCAAGTGACCCATGGGCCAGCCCTTATCTTCACAATTTCAAAGAGACATTATTTTCAGCCTAGTTACCCAGCCAAACTATCAATAAGGTATGAGCGATTAAAAGACCTTTTCAATAAATTCACCTCCCATGTATCTTTTCTTATGGAGCTACTGAATGACTTATTCTATCCAAATGATGGCATAAAACCAGGAAGAGAAAGATATGAAATACAATAAACAGGAGATATAACACATGAGAGAGGTAAAGGGAAAGGTCCTAGAATGAAAACTATGTTCTGGGTGTACAGGGCAACTGGCTCATATAGGAGCAAATCAGAGACTCCAGGAGAATTTTCATAAAAATGAAATTTATAGGAATAAACATCTTGAGAAAAGATGTGGACAAATGGTAGTAAATCTGGGGTTAAATTAAATTGATAAGTACAGTCATGTAGTTTGATGGGGATACATCTGAGAAAATGTATCTTTAGGCAGTTTTGTTGTTGCGTGGATATCACAGAGTGTACTCACGCAAACCTAGATGGTACAGCCTACTATATTCCTAGGCTATATGGTATAGCCTGTTGCTCCTAGCCAGCAGTCACCACAAACATGTGAGTAATGTATTGCCCTACAACATTAAGATGGCTATAATGTCACTGGGCAATAGAAATTTTTCAACTCCATTATAATTTCATGGGACCATCGTTGTATATATGGTCTGTCATTGATTGAAATGTCATTATGTGGTGCATGGCTGTACATAGAAAATTAAGTTACAACAACAAAAACAGTTATTAAATCAAGGACAAACAGAAAGATGTTGAGGAAAATAAAAGTAACTGTCTCAGTTCTAATAGCATTTGTAGTCATAAAAGTGTGAACACTGAATTGACTTAATCAAAATTAAGATTAAATTATACCAGAAGAATGGGGAAGGGGTTGTGTGTTGAGAATGTACATACATACTGTAGAAGCAGAGAGGTAAAAAGAGCCGCACCCTGTTAGCATAAAGAATGTTCAATACTTAATGCAATGAATGAAAAGCCAAAATGCAATGTAAGCATGATATTAAAATATTGAGATACCAAAAAATAGCTAAAAGATTAAAAGCAAATTGCCTCAGGAGAAGAAATGCGGTTGGGAATGCTACTCTTAGCTTTTTCCACCAAACATTGTAGAATTTAGTGACTAATTAAATATGTGCTGAATAGCATTCTTTTTAAACAAAAAACTAAAAACATTTTTTGTTTTGATTTAAAGCAAAAATGTATTTCTTATGCAATCCACTCACTCCTCTGGCCTAGATATTGTAAATGTTATCCTTGTAAAAGACCAGACCATCAGAAAGCTGTGTGTCTGAGACTGCATTTTAGCCCCTTTAGAGGTATGTTTAGTGAATCGGACATAGTTCTTTTGCTATGCACTTACATCAAGGGATAGTTAAATAAAAACTCTATAAAACAAATCATTATATTTACTGTACAGAAATAAAAGACGTATTGTAGAGTAGTAAAAACGAAATAGTGATTTCTTCACGAGAACACAGAAGACATTTCTTACAGGCTTCAGTACTTAAAGAACAACTATTCTTGTCTTGAGCAAGTGATTTTTCTTTCTTCCTTTCTCCTAAAATATGGACAGTGCAATTCATGCACACAGTTTTGACTCCCTCTTTCTGACAGCCGCCGGAAAGCTAAGAGCAAATTAGTGGCCCTTCTTTTTTTTTTTTTTTTTTTTCTTAATGTGACCGGTAAGGGGATCGCAACCCTTGGCTTGGTGTCACCCGTACTGTGCTGAGCCAGTGAGCGCACCAGCCATCCCTATATAGGATCCGAACCCGCGGCAGGAGTGCCGCTGCGCTCCCAGTGTTGCACTCTCCTGAGTGAGCCACGGGACCAGCCCATGGCCCTACTTTCTAACAAAAAGTACAGGATATTGTGACTTCTCCTTAATCTTTTTCTGTCCTGTCCTTGTTTTCTCTTCTTTCTCAGACCCTTTTATTATATTTTATCTTGAAAAGCTGTTTGTATCTTTATAAGCTACTTCATTTTCAGAATGAGGTGAGTATAGACAAATACAGGTACCCCTAGAGAAATGCTCAATAAGAGCTACAAATATAAAGAATGACCATCAATTGTTGATTATCTACCATCTGCTTAGTTAACCTTATGCTAAATACCACAGGATATACAAACAAATATAAGACATGACACTTACCAGGAGTTGTGTCTTTTCATTTAAGCTATCCATGTTTTTGATTCTATTCCTGTTTGTTGACAGACTTAAAACCTTATTTTGCCATATGAAACTACTATCATCTGGTCCTGTCTCTTGCCTTCAGTAGGTTAGGTGACAAAATCTCCATCTTACACAGAGTTCAAGTTCATCACAGAGGCCAAGGTCATCAATTCAGATCTCAAAATTAAACAGTAATGTTCAAGGTTTACATTGTGCCACATTTAAATCATGTTAGGTTTATTTTTTTTTTATTTTTATTTTATTTTATTTTTTTAAAGATGACCGGTAAGGGGATCTTAACCCTTGACTTGGTGTTGTCAGCACCACGCTCAGCCAGTGAGCGAACCGGCCATCCCTATATGGGATCCGAACCCGTGGCCTTGGTGTTATCAGCACCGCACTCTACCGAGTGAGCCACGGGCCGGCCCAGGAGTTTTCATTCTAATTGGGGAAATAAAAGACTAGCCAGTTGGTTCAGTTGATTACAGCATGGTGTTGTAACACCAAGATCAAGGGTTCGGATCCCCATACTGGCCAGCCACAAAAAAAAAAGTGTATAGAAATTACAAACACACAAATCAAAGCAATACAGGAAGAATGATAGAAGTACTAGGGAAGTACAAAGGCAATAGACAATTGGGCAAACAGAAATGTAACCAGAGGATTTAAGCTCTGGGATGATCTTTAAATCATGGAAAATATTCACCTAAGAAAGGAAAGCAATTGCGAGGACATTTTGCCTGAGAGGATGATAATATGGATAAGTAGGAACTATCAAACATGATTATTGCATACTGAGTAGATCAGCAGGGAGCAATAAAAGGGAAGGCTGGAAAGAAAGGTAAAGACAAATTATAAGGTCTTAAATGCCAGACTAAAGGGTTTCAGTCCTAAGCCTATTCTAAAGATAGTACAACTTTTAAAGGTTTTTGAGTAGTGATGTAGTAAAAGGTGGAGTTTCAGAAAGATTTATACAGCAATGGTATACAACATACTGGAACACTGACAAACTGGAAGCAGCATTATTACAACAGTTTAAGAAGGGTAAGGTATTAAGAGCTTATTCTAGGATGTTGAAGATGCAGAGGAAAGGTATTGAAGACACATTGTGAATAAAGGAATGATAAACCTTGATGGTTAAATGGAATAAAATCACAGACAGTTATGAGTCTTAGGAAACAAAAAAATATTACTATGATTTATAGAAACATGGAAATAAAAAAGCTGGCTTGCTTATAATTATCTAGCAGACAAAAATGTGGAGTTGGGGTTGAGAGAAATAATAGTTTTGTGCCTAGTGTTTACAATAGATAAGAACAGTGAAGCAATTCACTGAATGAAACACAGTCGGGTAATTCAGAATCTATCTTAACAGTTCCAGGAAAAAGACTTTGATTTAGAAGATAATCAACACCAGCATGCCATAAATTACAGCTTTGAGGCACAGAGAAGAGAACCTTTTGCATTTGCATTCTGAAAGGACTGACGAAAGTCCAAGCTCCTAGGACAAAGTCAGCTGAACTCAAATTATTTTAAAATATAAGCAGATATGCATAAATTATAATATCAAAACCATAGCTGAAAAGGGGGGCTTTGCTCAGATTATAAAAGGAAAAAGATTGTCTATAAATATTGAATATCAAGTGTAATGGGAATGAACAAATTACCTACAAAGAAAAGGAAAAATTTGCACAAGACTCTACAGTTAGGGGAAATCTTTTCACTAGGGCTAATCTTAAAAACAAGAATTTTCGGATTCTGGGCATGGACCACATTTTAAAATGGAAAATTTGGCCTTTTGAGGCTTAATTTACTTCCTATTTGGCCAATTTTCCTATCTGTACATGGCCTTGACAGAGTTAAGAGACTGTCAGAAAAGTAAAGACAGTAATGTCACACAATTAGAATCCCCTGGCAACCTGACTTGGCTTATATAGTTCCAGTTTTTGCCTCTTAATCTTGATGACCTGGAATTTTCCAGAAAAAAGACCTGGATTAAACTCCTGGCTCCTACTATAAGCAACAAAATTTCAGCTTTAGAGATCTTCCTGAACTTTCTCTCCCATTGAAAAAAGTTGGTTTTAAAAGGAAGTGGGTAAATCAGTTCAGCTTACAAATAAAACTTTACTGAATAGTTATTTAAACTTATTTAAATTAACCTTTTTTACATTTAACTTTTTTTTTTTGACAAATTAGGATTGAGATGAGAGGAGTCCTCCCTACCTCAAATTCTACCAGATGATCTATTGTTATACTGTCACTGTTAAGAAGGCACTAAGTAATCCCTATACTTTCTTTCAATTACACTATGACAAACTGTGGAAACATTTGCATTTGTCCATGTGTATATAAAATACATAAAACAGCTCTCCATCTTTTAGTCCTTTTATAATCAATGAAGAGTTCTGTGCAACAGAAATTAGTAATTTTTTTTTTAATGGTAATAGCAGAGTTAAAGCAATTTAAATGATGTTTCTGTGTTTGTCTAAGACCAAACAGAACCTGTGGGATACTGCCCCTGAGTGCCAAGATAATGTCTTTAAAAATGCGTTCATCTTTTTCTATAGAAACAAAAGTCAGTTTAAAGAAACATTCAAAAACTCTTAAACACAGATTTGAGAGAACAAGACACTCACTAGTCGGTCTCTGTCATTTTGGAGTGAAGACATAGCTTTTTTTAAACTCTGTACTTCAGCTACGCTGGGAGCAGGCTGGGTTGCAGACCTCTGCTTCCCATCCTCTGATTTTCGAAATTTCTCCAGTTCACTCCACAGGTGATCTCTCTCATTCTGTAGACTGGCCATAGCCTTGGAAAAGGATTGCACTTGGTTGTAGGAATCTTCTAGTTGTGAGGACAAGTGAAGCAGTTGCTCATCTTTGGATGGGATCTGTTGGTTAAGTTTCTCAAGGTAAGACAAGCTGAGATCCCCAGTGGAGTTCATTGGAAAAGCAGCTTTAGCAAGAAGAGCATCTCTCTCTCCATTTAAGAGGCCCTGTTGTTCTCTCAGCTGTGCCATTTCCTTCAGACTAGCATCGTATTTCCTTTTCATTTCATCAAGCTCCTCATTGGCACAATCTCTACTATTTTGCAAGGAACTCATAGACCTTCCAAAAGACTGAATTTGTGCCGTGAGATCTTTATTTTCTTTGGTGACCATGAGTAATTTCTGTTCCATCTCTACCAGATCTCTTGCTAGCTCTGCAACCCTCTCTTCTGCGGTTTCAGTTTCATTTCGCATTATTCCTGCATCATGATGAAGATGCTTTAATTCTTTCTTCAGTTTATCCTCAATTTCACCTACTTTCTTGGCAGCTTCCTTTTGAACACCAACCAATTCCTCTTCCAGTTCTGTAATTCTCTGCTGAGAGGAGGAAAGTGTAATACTTAACTTCTGTACCTCTTCTTCTCTTACTTTTAATTGAGCATGATATATTCCTATAGTACCCTCTTCTTGCAAAGCTGTCACTTGTCTCTTTAGATGGGATACAGATACTTTCAAGCTCTCAATCTCTTTCAATAAACTTTGCTTCTCCTCTTGTAGGGCACCAGAGGACTTCTGCAGATCCTCCCTTGCTTCCTCAGACTCCTTCATCTTTTCTTCTAATTTAGCATATTCATTTTTCAACTCTTTATTTTGCTGAAGTTGAGCCTCAAGGAGCTGCTTCTGCTGACAGTCCTTTATTGATATCACTTGGTTCAGATCTTCTCTATATTGGATCAGTTCTGCATCTAACTTGGCATTCTCAGAATTGAGATCATCCATATGACTTCTCAAGCCTCGAATTTCTTCCTTAAGCTTATTATTCTCAGCTGCAGCATCTTGGATGAGTTGGTCTTTTTCCAAGATAATAGAGAGATGTCGCTCTTCCAGCTGTTGATAGTCACCTACTATGTGGTCTCGGTCATTCTGGAGAGAAGACATGGATTTAACAAAGGAATCCAACTGAGCCTTTTGCTGAATGTTTTCCTTTTTGGTGGTTTTCAGTGTTTCCATAAGTTGGTTCATTCTGTCAACAGCTTTTTTATTCTCCTCTTCTAAGACAATATTCTCTTCTTCTTCCTGGGACAGCAGGTTTTCCAGTTCTTTAATTTCTTTATCATGTTGCTGATGCAGTTCAGCAACAGCTGCTTGGATTGCCTCTTCCTTGCCAGAAAGCAGGCTTATAATCTTCTGCTCTTTCATATTTATTTCTTCATGCAGCCTACTGGTCAGTTCTTTAGAGGCCTGAAGATCAGTCTCCAGTTTTTCATAACTGAACTTAAAATTTTGGATATCAGCCTCTTGCTGTTTTATGATCCCTTCCAAATTTTCTTTATGTTCCTTACATTTTTCTAAAGAGTTATTTAAGTCAGTTGACTGGTCTCTGAGAATCTTAAGTTCTGATTCCAATTTAGCTAATTCATTCTGAGAATTGTGGTATAGGTGTCGAGTCTCTTCCAGCTGGGACAAAAGTTCTTTGTTTTCCGCCTGTAGAGTATCACAGACCTTCTGTTGAAGCTGGACCTCTGTCTGGGCCTTGGACTCCCAAATCTGTTTGTCATGTTCAAGCCTGAAAAAAAAAAAAAGAGAGAGAGAGAGAGAAGGTCAGTAATTACAGATGTCAAGGAAAAACTGTATCATACCTAAGAAAAAAACACAACAACATGTACTCAACAGATCTATAAATGAATTAATGATCATAACTGAAGGTGTTAAACTTTTTAATGAAGAGATACTAGTTCTCTGTATCTATACACTTGTCTGTTGACAAGTATTATATCATATATTTACATTATATATGTTATACGAGTATATTATACTTGTCTACTTGTCTTTGTATTAAAGGTATACCACACCTAAGGATTCATATATTTAAATCATAAACTCCAAAATATGTTGCTTATTTTAATGACATAGTTTTGGACACTCTGAAAAGTAACATTTTCTCCTATTCTGCTCTACTTTGCTCCAGACAAGCTAATGTCTGGCCTTTTTAAGGAACAATCTTGGTATGAGAGAAAGTGAGAAAATCTGTTTTAGAACAGATGGTCCCTATTAGAAATGGAGGAGTGCAAAGAATAAGGAACATTATTAGTTCTCGAGCTTGAAAAGTGACATAAAATTGGAATTTAAGGAAAACAATTCTAACAGTCATATGTAGTATGAACTGATATGGACTATGGGGAAGAGAAAAGACAAGACCATTTAGGACATGAAGGCAATAATTTGGGAGGACTGTGGTAAAAATCCAGACAAGGATAGTGGAAATGGAAATAAAAAGAGAGAAATCTAAAAGATCTCTCAATAGAAAGATGGAAAGAGAAGATGTGAGTTTTTATGTTAATATAAGTTGTAGTAGGAAGTTACTTGCTGATGGAGTTTGGATGTGTTGTCCCCTCCAAAACTCATGTGGAAATTTGATCTCCGATGTGGCAGTGTTGGAAATTGATTGAGTCATGGGGGTGGATCCCTCATGAATGGATTAATGCTCTTCCTGGGGGAGGAGGGGTAGTGAGTTCTGGCTCTATTAGTTCCCTCGAGACCTGATTGTTTAAAGGACCCTGGCACCTCCTCTTTCTCTCTCTCTCTCTTGCTTCTGCTCTCTTGCTTCCTGTTGCCATGTGATCTACTTGTACCCACTGGCTACCTGCCACTTTCCGTCTCTCTCTCTCTCTTGCTTCTGCTCTCTTGCTTCCTGTTGCCATGTGATCTACTTGTACCCGCTGGCTACCTGCCACTTTCCACCACAAGTAGAAGCAGCCTGAGGCCCATGCCAGATGCAGCTGTCCCAGAATCATAAGACAAATAAACCTCTCTTTATAAATTACCCAGTCTCAGGTAATTCTGTTATAGCAACACAAAATGGACTAAAACACTTGCCCCCCCCAAAAAAAAAGTCAGAAGTGAGAGAATATGTATTCTAAGCGAATTAAAGCCAAAATTAATCCCATAATCTTAAAGGGAATAGAAATAGTTTAAATAGAAACTTTCTTTGCCTCCAATTACCTCTGGAGGAGGAAGAAAAAAACAAAAACAAAAACAAAAGTTATCTATCATTTACCTGGAAATGCTGATCTTCAGTTCCTCCATATGGATGGACATCTGTCTAAGCTGATCCTTTAGAACACTGCAATTCTCCTCTTTGAGTCTAATTTCTTCTTCTTTAGTTTGAATAGCATCACTGAACTTCCTCTCCCACTTCTTGGCTTCATCTATCACCCTGTCCCGATCATCCTGGAGGGAAGACATGCTCTTAGTGAAGGCTGCAAGCTGGGCCACAGTACTGTCCAAGTTTTCCTGAAGTTGCTTAACTTCCTTGTCTTTCATGTCTAAAGTAACCCGAATCTCTCCAAATGTTTCTTCCAAGTGGACTTTTTCTCTGCACAAAGCATCCAGTTTCTCTTGCATATTTTTCTTCTCTTTCAGGTGTTTCTCTTCTGCCTGCTCCAGTCTTCGCTCCAGATCTTCATCCTTTTGTTTCATTTGGCTTTTAACAGATTCTTTATTTGACTGAAGTTCCTTTTTCAACTTGAGATTGTCTGCTAGGACCCTTGCTGCTTCACTTTGAGTGTCATCTAGGACTACTTTGAAGCCAGCTAATTCTGCTTGTGCCTTTTCGTGGTGTTCAACTGCCTGAGCCAGATTTTCTTTGGTTATTTCCAAATCTTTTTGAGATTCAGTTTGAACAAATTCTAGGGCCTTAACAGTTCTCTCCAGAGTGCTAATTTTCTCTTGATACCTGATGCAGTCCTTCTGCAGCTGCTTTACTTCTTGTTGTTTTTCTTTTAACAGCTCCTGAAGTTCCTTTGCATGGCTTTTATTGCCAGGTCCTTTCTGAGCATCTTGTATTTTCTCTAAATATTCCTTTCGTATTTCTGATTCTACCTTAGTTTTTTCTTTGACTAACTGTTGCTTTTCTTCTTCCAGTTCACTCATACACTTTTTAAGGTTCTGCATTTCAGATTCCAATAGCTCATTTTTTATTTGGGCATCTGTAACATCCTGATAATAATTCCCAATGCTTCCATTAAGTTCTGCTAATTGATTCATAAGCCTCTCCTCTAAATCATCTTTCTCTTCTTCTGCTGTCTCCTTCAGTTTAGTAACTCTGGAGAGTTCTTCTTGGATTTGCTGATTTAACAGGTTTATTTTTGTTACTTCTTCTTGAAGCATTTTTAATTCACCATCCTTTGTTGATATTTGACTCAATAAGGCATTTCTCTCATTTTGTAAAGTCTGGCTACATTCCTTGTCTTTCTGCTTCTCCTCCTCTAATTCAGCAATTCTTTCTTTGAGCTGATCAATCTGCTGTAGGTAGTTATTAATTTCATCATGTGAGCTGAAATTTTCACTTATGTCTGGCTTGCCACTGTGCTCTGACAGAACAGATTCTGAACATTCAGGCCTTGTGCTGATATTCAGAGAATCTTGCTCTTTAGCCTCAGCTGGCACAGACTGTGTTGCCTCTTCAGTGATATCCATTTGGTTATCATGTTTCTCAGTGGCCTCTAGGCTAGCTTCTTTAGATACATTACCTTCTATCTGATGTTTTAAATCTTGAACCTCTTCACTTAGGTCTTTCTCAGCTGTCAAAGCCTCAAACTCCTTAGAAAGGGTTTTATACTCCATTTTGACCCTTTCTAGCTCCTCCTTCATGCTATAATTAGAAGAAAGAAGTGCTTCCACAGACTCCTTAGCTGTGACTTCTGTAGGATGCACCTCTGCTCTAAGCCGGTCATTCTCTTCTTCCAACTCTAGGATTTTCTGCTGTTTAGATTTGGCAAACTTTCTCATCTTTTCTTTCATTTCCTCCATTTCCTGCTCAGCTTCCTGCAACTGCTTTTCTGCCTCTTTCTTGTTCACTTCTGTGCTTTTCAACTTGCCATACAGTTCTTGCTTCTCTTGCCTCACAGTTTCTACCACATGCTGAATCCTTTCTGCTTCATTACTAACATTCTCATAGGACTGCAGAAGAATTTCATATTCTTTTTGTAACTCCTTGTGTTTCTCTTGCCACTCATTACTTTCTGCAATCTTAGAACATTTCAAAGATTCAATTTCCTTCATTAAGTTTTCCTTGTCTTCAGTAAGACCCTCTAGAGCTAGTTTCAGACTTTCACAAGAACCATTCAGACTTTGATTTTCCAGTAAAGACTTGTCCATTTCTGTAATGAGTTTGTCTCTTTCTTCCTGAAGGAGGGCTAACTGTCCTAAGAATGTATCTTTTTCTTTATTTTGAGCAGAAACTTGGCTTTCCACGTCTGCCAGAGACTTGGTGAGACATTCAATGGTATCTCTGGCCAAGGACAACTCCTCTTGGAGACTTTTGTTTTCTTTCAGTGCTTCTTTTCGGGAAATAAGGGCAGCTTGCAATTTCCTCTGTATTTGTTGCTTTGCTCTACCTTCTTCTCCAATCTCATCTGGTTTTTGCTTCAATTCACAAAGTTCCACCTGTAACTGTTTTATCCTCTCATCATTCTCTTTGGCTTGCATTTCCAGTTGTGTATGCAGAGCCTTAATTAAATCTTCTTGTTTTGTTATCTCTGTTTGTACTTTAGTAAGGGTTTCTTCTTTCTCCTTAAGTTGTCCAGAGAGGTAGCTGACTTCTTCTTCCTTTTTGCTTATGAGTCTTTGCAGTTTATCTAGCTCAGGCTTTAATTCTCTTAGATGTTCTAAATCAGCAATTTCTAGTTGACTCCTTTCCAATTTCTGCTTCAGGTGTTCTGCATGGGCTTCAGCTTCATGGGATGCTGTCTTCAGACTCTGGATTTCTAAACCCTGTTTATTTATCTGCTCTTGTAACTGAAATATCTCTTCTGATTTTTTAGAAAGCTCACTTGTTATAGAACTAACTTTAAACTCTAACTCCTCTTTCTCAACCTCTATTTCTTTCTGCTGGGCCTTAATCTGGGCAATAGAAGTATTGCCCTGCAGAGTATTCGCCTCTACAGGATGAGAAGGCCAGTCTGGGCACATGTCAGACTCTAAAGTAGGTTGATTGGGATGCTGTTCTGTGGCTTTGAATAAAGGTTCTTCTAAATCTTGAGTGGGAGAGCCCAGTTCCTGCTGGTCAGTGCCTGGGAGTTTTTGGTCTATGGACTCGCTTATTTGAATCTGGAGTTGCCTTAGCTTGTCTCCAATGTTCTCATTTTCCTTGATTTGCTCATCAAACTGTTCTTGCAAGTGATTATAGTCATCTTTCTGTTGCTTTAGCTCCTCCCTAAGAAGTCTTTCTTTTTCCTGTGCCTTTTTTAGAATCACCTTGCGGGAGGTTAAGGCTTCCTGTAGCTTCTTTTGAAGTTGCTCCTTTTCTTTTTCAAGCTCCAGTATCTTTTCTTCCAGTTCTGGTTTCCAGTGTTCTCCACTACCTGCACTAGGTGGACTGATCCCCACTGTTTCTTTCACAGGTGCTGCTGAGTCCCCATCACCTGCATCCCTATTACCTGTAGTTAACTTCTGGATAATTGCTTGGTTTTCAATTATTTCTGCTTGGAGCAAATCTATTTGATTTGTCTTGTCTTGTAAGTTCTGATTCATCTGTTTGACCATAGCCTGTAACTGTTCTTCAGCAACCATCTTTTCTTTCAAATCTTTCCTTACATGCTCTAGTTCCATTTCTTTTTCAGATACTGCCTGTTTTAAAGAAATTTCTATTTCTTGGCACTCAGAAGTCACACATTTTTCTGAGTCTTCTTTGTTCTCTTTATCTTCCTCCATTTCCTTCCTTTCACTCTCATTGAGTGGGATATCTTTCCTAGATTCATCTCTTGCTTTGGCTAATTCCTCTTCTAATCTACTGACTCTTTGTAGAAGTTCCTTTCTGTTAATAAGAGCTGCCTGGAGCTTTCTCTTTCTCTGCTCACTTTCTTTCTTCAGAAGGTCTAATTCATGCTGAAGTTCTTCTTTACTTATTAGCCCTCCTGGGCTCAACTCCTCATAATTATGTTTAAGGCCAGAAACAACTTCATTATCTTCTTCCACCTGCTCCTTTTTTGCTTCTTCAGCCCTGGATAATAAATTCAGCTGTTCTTTAAGAGTCTTAATTTCAACCCCAAGAGAAAACTTCTCCTCATTAAGCTGAACCATTTTCTCAGTCATACTAAAGCTGATTTCCGTCACTTGCTGATCCTTCTCCTCAATGGTTTGTTGGAGGGTTTCAACATCTCTCTTTTTCTCTAGTAAGAGTTGATCCATTTTTGCTATTTCAAGTTCTTTCTGTGAAAGAGCCTGTGAAAGTTCTTCCATCTTATTTGAGATATCCCTCACACGTTCTGCCTCCTCAAGCACTTCACTTTCCTTCTTCTGCAGCTGGCTTTGTAGGCTTCTTATCAGTGTAGTCTGCTCAGAAAACTGAAGCTGTACATCATCCAGTTCATTTTGTAAAATTTCAATTTTCACATCTTTAGATTTGGCTTCTATGTTGAGACTGTGGATCTGTTCAATGAGCAGGTTGTGATGAGTGGTTTGGCTTTCATAGTCAAGTCTTCTTTGCCTTTCTGCTTCTGCAAGTTTTGTTTCCAGTTCTTTTACCTGAACCCTCAGTTCCATTAAGACATTAAGTTCCTTCACCTGGGAAAGAAGCTGGTCTCTTTCTTCAGACAAAGCAGTGAATGCACTGTTGGTGCTTTCAGCATTTTTCTTAAACTCCTCAATCAACTGGGTTAGGCTGCTAATTTCCTTAGCTTTCTCATCTAAATTTTTCTCATAGGTTTCTTCTGCTTTACGAAAGCTTATCTCAAGTTCCAAAATTTGACTTTTTAACCTTTCTAACTCATCCTGGTGATACTGACCAATATCTGGTACAGAAGGGCATTTATCAGCATCATCCTGCTTTGTTGATTTCAATTCCACTCCAGTATCACTTAAAGATATTACCTCAGATGTTCTATTTTGATGTTTAGTGCTTGCCTGTTCTTTTTCAATAGCTGGAAGACTGCTCTCTTCATTTGGCATTAAGGAAAAATCTTGTCCTGTATCTTCAAAAAATACTTTCATTGTGACTGGAGGTGTTCCCTTACTCTCTATCTGTTTAATTTCTTTATGGCCAAGGACCTCGTGGTCCCCCTCAGAGCTTTTGCCTTGGAGTTGTGATTTAAGAAATGCAATTTCCTCTTGAGCTTCTTTCATTTCCAACAATAAAACTGATAATTCTTTATGTTTCTGAGAAAATGTGTTCTCTAGGACATCTGGTCCACTTTCCTCAGTAGAAGAGCTACTCCTATTGAGCTTGGTAATACCAACCATGCTGATCTATTAAAAAGAAAAGAAAAGAAAAAAGCTTTAATATCATAAATCAAATGTTTTAGGATAGAAATAGCCTAACTAAAAACTGGTATTTATTACATTTTCCAGAACTTGAAACTTCCTGGTCAAAACTTCCTTTGTTAAAAATCAGTTTCTATGTCCCAAATTGGGCCTCTAAGGGCACTCTGTCAACTCTGCTGAGGTCAAGCCCTATTCACAAGACCTAAGGAAACCTGAAATTCATTTTCTAGATACTCCTTATGTGGGAACTTTTTTGTTCAGATTAAAATTCCTAATTTTCTCCTAAGAACTGCTTAAAGATAAAAAGGGAAGCAGGAAATTAATTAAATCTTTGTTTCCTGCCATACCAAGAAGGAAGCTATGAGATTTCTTTTCCTAAACTATCTATTGAAAAAAAGTTCTAAATATTACATAAAATAGCCAATAACAGACAAGCAGATTATCAAACAAGTAGATTCAGATAAATTACCAAGATGAAATAATCAAAAGGAGCTCTGCTGGGGCTTGGGCATGAAATTATGGATTTGATGGATAAAATATGAACCAAGTTTTTACAAAGATTACTGTTTTAGACTGCACGACCCACATGAATTATTTCTATTATTGTTTTCTTGGGAAACAAAATCAGTGAATCTCATGGTGAATTTATTTGCATTTTATTAAATCAGCTTGGGGACAGGATACACAATAAAATCTCCACCTTTGTTAACAACACCTTTTTTCCCCAGAAAAAAATTCCAACTTGATGGGAGAAAAAGAAAAAAACAAACAAACAGGATCATCAAATAATGTAGTGGCCAAGAGTACAAGCTCTGCAGCCCAACTGTCTGCGTTTACATCTTGGATCTACCATTTACTAGCAGAAATTGGCACACAGTAATAAGTATTCAGTGAATATTAGCTATTTTCTTGGTATCATTCTAGCCACTAAGAAAAAATTTTCATTGTTTTAGAATTATTATTTTAAGAAAAGTTTTCTCATTTTTCATAAGCATTATTTTAATCACTTAAAATTCTTTGCTGTCTGCATTACCTGTAGGGCCCCATAAAACCCCAAACCCCCCAATAGAGGAAAAAGGGAGGAATGTAGGGCCCCATAAAACCCCAAAGGAGACATTCCCCAAAACATGGCACCTTTCCGGCTTCTCTTCCGGGTCCTAACATTCCCGCTGGTGCCAAAGTATGGCCTATCAAACTCATCACCCGCCCTTCCGACCAATCAGCCACCGCCCCACGTACTAACCACCCTCTCCCGGAGCTCAGCTCTCTATAAATGTATGCTTCACCCTCAAATAAAGCGGAACTTCTCCAGTGAACTGTCAGCTCGGGTCCTGTCGTTCTTTCATTACCTATATCCATACTCAAATTTCTAGAGACCAAAATGTGTGGACACAGTATTTAGCACAGGGAAAAAGTTCCCTTGATCATGCTCTCTGCTCCTCCCTATGATACCTACAGAGTTCAATTAGCTTTTTGGCTTAAAGAATCAACGTCATCCCATACCGAGAGGGCAGATAACTGCTCTTTCTGTCTATTCACATTAATTATTCTTTCTCCTAATACTAGTCTTCCCCTCTCGACTGAGCTTACACCTTCTATGAACCTTTTCTACAGTGTCTCTCTTACCCTAAAGGACTATATTAGTCACCCTTCCTTTTGCAATTTCTGTGTGGGTTTTTTTCCCTTTCTTTTCTATTGTTTCCTATTTATTTGTTTTCTCTTCTGGTTGTTTTGTTTTTCTTTTTCTTACCATATTTGTATTTTTCTTATTTGCTCTTCTTTTTTGAACTAAGTTTTCTTGTTTTCACTAAACACTACTGCTGAGCATCTTAAAATATTAAGCATCCCTTGGCCAAACAAGATTCATTTTTCCTCCAGATTCTTATTTGTCAATGACCACATAATACTAAGATTTTTAATGTTTATTCTCCTTTTGATAATTTTGTGAACAGAGCATCAAGTGGCCCATGAACAGGTATTCAATAGAAGTGTGATGGTTAATTTCATGTGTCAGCTTGGCTAGGCCATGGTACTGCTGGAGTGAGCAGGACTAAAGCCATGTTGGGACCTAAAACCACCTGGGATTTAGGAAAATTTTAAGACAGTTTTTTCTTAGCATGCATTTTTCTGAGTTCCCTCTTTTCCCATGGTTATTTGATATTTTGAACCTTGGTTACAAGACATTATTTACGTAAATGTAATGTTTTCCAGTCATCCTGGAGCTGTAAACTTGCCATGAGACTGTCCAGATCCTGAGAAACCAAGGAGAACATCAATAACGCTATCCTGATTCCACCCCGAAGTAGGACCCTAAGATAACATCAAGGATGAAAACACTAGCCAGAAGGAGCCTTGACAAGAATTTGCACCTCGCCCCTTACACAGACCCCTACACCTCCTGCTTTCCATTGCCCACATTCCATTCCCCCAACCCCTGCTCTTTATTTATTTATTTATTTTTGGTGGCTGGTCAGTATAATGATCCAAACCATTGACCTTGGTGTTATTAGCACCATGCTCTAACCAACTGAACTAACCAGTCGGCTTCAACCACCTCTTTAAAAGCCCTTCAGTCAATCTGAGTTTTTGAGATGGTTTTAGTCTGGCCATTCTCCTTCAGGTTTACTGGACAGACGAACCGGCCTAACATCTCTCCTCAAGTCACTGATATTCCTGAATAAAAGCTGACTTCCTGTTCTACCATCTGACTTTTCATTCATTTGTTTGTTTGGGGCGGACCACCAGACGTGGGTTTGATAACAAGATTTTGGTGAGCCTAAGCCAGGAGGTGAGTGCCCTGGAGTAACAAGATCTTGGTAAGCCTTAGCGAGGAGCTGAAATGTCCTGGGTTCAGTAACAGATTTTGGTGAGCCTGGTCAGGTTTCTCGTACAGGGCAGGTAGCAGGATTTGGGTTCAGTAACAGTACTCAGATATTCGGTCAAGCATTATTCTACATGTTTCATGTTTTTTAGATGGCACTAACATTTAAATCAGGAGAATTTGAGTAAAGCAGATTACCCTCCCCAATGTGGGTGGACCTCATCCAATCAGGTGAAGGCCTTAACAGAAAAAAGACCGATCTCTTTTGAAAACAGTAAATTCTGCCAGCAGACTTTCTCTGTACTTGAACTGCAACTCTTTCATGGGTCTCCATCTTGCCACCTGGCCCTGCAGATTTTTGGACTTGCCAGTTTCCACAACCACATGAGCCAGTTCCCTAAAATAAATCTCTCTATATATACACATCCTATTGGTTCTGTTTTTCCGGAGAACCCTGACTGATACAATAAGCAAGCAGACACTTCTGTTAAGAAGCTACATTATTCCTCAAGAATTGATTGGAAGAGCACAGTTAATTAAGCACAATACAGCTAACAGTAATCTTAATTCAACAGAATAATATTACACAACCATACATTTCTCTATAATAATTTTCAGGTTATAAAAAACACCATTCTCCAAAGATACCCTTTTTTTTATAATCCTAAGTAAAACTGTGCCAACTGTGAGAGGACCAAGAGATATTATCTAATCTCTTTATTGAGAAAATTTTCTGAGATAGACAAAGAAATTGAGATAAATGAAAATCCAATATGAGAAATGGGTTATCGGGCCGGCCCGGTGGCACACTGCTACAGTGCGCCACTTGGTAGTGCGGCGGCGCTCCCGCCGAGGGTTCGGATCCCACATACAGACCGGTTCCTGCTCACTGGCTGAGCGAGGTGCGGGTGCAACACTGAGGGTTGCGATCCCGTTGCCGGTCCCGGTCCGGTACAGGCACGACACTGAGGGTTGCGATCCGTTGCCGGTCACGAAAAAAGACAAAAAGGAAAAAAAAAAAAAAAAGAAAAAAAAAAGAAATGGGTTATCAAGTCCCAAATAAGTGGCAACTGTACTTGTGTTGGTTTAGGACAAAGAATTCTAAATATTCAGAAAGAAATGAGAACAAATGAGAAATAATAACCATTATAAATCTCTTTAACAGATCTCACTCTATAGGCAATGTAATTCTCTGTCAAGCCTAGAAAATTGCAGAAATGTTTAGATATGAAGCTACCTCCTCTTAATCTAGTTCATATTCTGGTTATATTAAGAATGCATCACTTACCTCACTGACCTCTCTATCTGCCTCCCCAGCTCTATTCTGAGCCTCCAGGAGAATAATATGAGAAGACAGTTTTTCTGAAAGTCACAAAATAAATATATTTAGAAGATATATGTGGAGTGTTCGCAAAAATAGAGATATAATTGCATGTGAGGCTGAGATCTATGGCTATTCAAGAGGAAAGAAATAGAGAAAAGAGTTTGGAGAAATAAAAGGCTTATTAAAGGAGTGGAAAGAGAAGATGAGATATGATAGAATAGTAGTAGATGATGATAATGAACCAGAGTGAAGTGTACTAAACAGTGGAAGGCTTGAAAGGAGTAGGATGCCAGGGCATGTGACATGAAGCAGCTATTTCCATGGCATGATTTGGAAATTCTAGGGCAATAAATTTTCCTTAATTTATCCATAATCCTACTATGTTCATAATATATATTTTGCATTAACATAACAGTTACAATGTCTTTAATGTTCTTCACATATATTCATAGACATCAAATTTTAGCACTAAAAGGTAGTTATCCAATCTCCTCAATGATCACATAAGGAAACAAAGAAATGATACCACTTGAAGAAGTTATACATTCAGTTCACAGAGAGCTGGGATCAAAATCCAGTACTTCTACTCCCTATATTCTATTACAAAGTGTATATCTTAAAAAGGAAGTTAATACCTTGGAGGATTAAAAACACTGAGCATTAATATTAATATCCGCCAAAAGCTTATATTATTTCTGAGAAGCTAAGACAGATATGACTAAAGTAAAAAAAAAGTATATTTTTTACACTACATCCAAATGTCTTAACGTGACCTACAGGGGCCCTCATGTTTTGACCCCACTTATTCTCCAACCTCCTCTTCTTCTTTTTTTTTTTTTAAAAGATGACCGGTAAGGGGATCTCAACCCTTGGCTTGGTGTTGTCAGCACCACGCTCAGCCAGTGAGCTAACTGGCCATCCCTATATAGGATCCGAACCCGTGGCCTTGGTGTTATCAGCACCGCACTCTCCCGAGTGAGCCACAGGCCGGCCCCCAACCTCCTCTTCTTGAATTGCCTCTTTTCTTAGGCTCTGCTCCAAAGACACTGGCCTTCTTTCTGTTCTACAAACCTATCAAATTCGTTCATACTTCAGGGCTTTGCAATGCTCTTTTCTCTGCTCAGATTGCTCTTTCCTTAGCCTCTATGCATGGCTGTCTCCTTTTCATCATTCAGGTTTCTAGTCCTCAGAAAGGACTCCCCTAACAACTCTAATACTGCCTTCCTCTTCCCCCAGGCACACCTGCAGTATCCTGTTTTTATTTTTATCCTAATTCTTACCACTCTCTGAAATTCTCTCATTTACATACATGTTTATGGCCTGTCTTCCTCTCTACTATGTTCACGGTTGTATCCTCAGCAACTATAATAGTGCCTAGCACATAGGAAAGGAACCATAGATTTTTGCTGTTTGGATGAAGGAAGGAATATTCATGAAACAAATGAATTCAAGACCGTATATAATATGTTCAGACGCTTCACAAGATTACTTGAGGAAGGGGTATGGTGGTAGAAACGGCAGTATAAAAGGTGAGGTGAATAGAATACTACACATAAAGCAAAGGCAACTTATGAGACCAGACACAAAGACCAATACAGAAAACCTTAAGGCCAGTGATCCCTGCAGGAAAAGGAAAAGAGAATGGAACTCATATATCTCCAAACCACATGAAAGCCATGGGAATGGAACAGGGACTGTTGGTAAAACTGCAAAATAACCGTCATGAATCAGGTCTCAAAGAAGTGCTTTGGGTAGGTTGAGTAATGAGCTGAATGTGTGCTATTCTTTATTAATAAGCAATGATGAAAACAGTCTAAAAAAGGTCTAAAATCTCTAGAGCTAAGCAAAAAACTGTAAAATGGCAAAGTTGGAAATATTGGCTCTGGAGTTAAATAAAAATTTTACAAAGATTTTACTTGGTATTCATTTTTATTCCTAAAAGAAAAAGCATAGTACTCAGTTAATTCAGGATGAATTAGATCAATAAAGCATTATTAACTGTATGCTACTAAATCCATCAGATTCCTGTAAAGCAGATGATAAGCAGAAGGAGATATGTCTTCATTCTTACTGTTCACACACAGTCCAATAAAATAAAATGCAAAGGTCAGTTCAATCTAACAAAACTTTATTCAGCAGCCACTATTTGTCAGGTACTATACTGTGCTGGGTAAAGTAAAGATGAAAAGAAAAATAGCTCCTGTTCTTGAGGAGCTTATACTTTATCTTTGAAGAGTTTATAATATAGTAATAAAGGCAAACACAAACAGATCATTTTAATACAACGTTAAAGATATGCAAGAATGTTATGGATGCACAAAAATGCACTTATCCCACCTTCTGGGGATCATGGCCAAATTCCTGAAAAAGACAATGCCCCAGTTGAGGCCTGAAAGACGAGAAAGAATCAGCCAGACTAAAGGAAAGGGGTAGGATGCTAAGCAGGGTACAGCATGAGCAAAAACCAAAATGGTATCCACCTTTGAGCTTTTATCTACTGATTTCTGTTACTTCATCCCACAAATTTACTGATGGAAATGTCCTCCTTTTCTTCATTTTGCCTATTTAAAAATTCATCAACTTATTAAGGCCCTGTTCAAGCCATACTTCCTAGAAGATATCTTGACCTTTCCAAAATGAATATAAATTATATAGAAATCCTGCAGCATTTATAGCTGATACTGCAAAATGTTATACTTATGTAAACACTAGTACTATGCTCTAATTGTTTAATGTGTATTAGTCTTATCTTTGATAATGACCAACTCTGCTCTCTAAGATCTTTATTATCACAGAAAGAGAGAGTCTACATGTTACACGTGTATAGTGATAAAAGTAGAGGCACTTGTGGGATAGAAGACAAAGAATTATGATTTTCATTTAATACATACCATTCTCAGCTTTCATCTCCTCCAGTTTTATAGAACTAAGGAGCAAGGCTCCCTTTTCATTCTCTAGTTCTACCACTCTCTTCTGCAAAGAGGCAATATTCTCCTCAGTGACTGCCTAAATCGTAGAAAAACAACAAATTAATGATTCTCCAGTGAAAACTCTCATACTAATGCCCAGATAGCCTCCAGCATTTTTGTCCTCTAAGAGTTCTCCAACCATGAAAATACTTTTAAAATAGCATCTACTTTTCTGCCTAGGTAATTTTGAAGAAATGTTTTTCTTCCTGAAGATAGAAAGAGAAATAAAATATTTCACACAAACTCCCAGTTCATTGGTTTTTGAATTTAAGTTTGAAGACTGGATTATAAAGATAAAAATGCCAAGTCTGTTGCTTAAGAAAGAACATTTTCAGGTTCACAAACAAGTAACATTACAAGATTAGATTAATGCCACCAAGTAACAAGGTCTCTCTCTTGAAGGAGAATGATCATGAAGAGAGGCTCACCAAAGAGGAATACAGGGAAAAGTAATATGTACCTCTTAAGAAAGAAGTATCATAATTGATTTTTTGTTTTTTCCAATAAAAATTCTCTTGCGCTTAACTTATGCATCCAGAATGTTTGGTTTTCCTAACGACAGGCATATATCTAATTATGCCACATCTTTAGTTTTATGTCTTTTTATTATTTTTTTCTTCTCCAAAGGGGTTATTCTATGCAATTTTCATAAAGTTATGGAATTTTTAAGTCATGAGGATCTTTATAGAATACTTGACCCTAAAACTTTATTTGATGTTAAAAGAAATAAGCAATGGATAAGTTTAGGGTTTTTATGGCTTTTGCACTGAGGCAAATTCCCAGTTTGCATTATACAGTACAAGTAAAACTCTAATAGAACAGCCATAGGTGTTTTTGGTTTGAAGGATGAAAAGAAAAGACTTTGGGACAAACATAGCCACCAAAATGTGAAGAGGAAAACCAGAGAGAAGAGAAAAAGAATAAGCAAGGAGGAGCCCTAAATTCTATGTATAAAGTTAGCCAAAATATCTGGCTGAACGATGAACTATGTGTTTGTGGGGCTGACTCAAAGCAGCCCAGCTAAGACAGAAATAACTGAATTAAATTCTGAGTGGCTCTTTACCATAGGCTGGAGGTTGTAGTTTGAGTGCAAGTTTTTGGCTGATAAAAAGTAATTAAAACTCTTCAGAATTTTTGAAATAACAGAATAGAATCTCAAGAACAAACAAAACATTCACCACATCCAGGATTCAAAAAAATCACAAAATACAAAAATCACTCAACACACAAAGGAAAATGTGATCCATTCTCAAGAAAAAACACAATCAACAGAGACCAACCACAAAATGATGTAAATTTTGAAATTAGTAAACAGGATTTTAAAGAAGCTATGAAAAGACAGGAAATTTTAGTACAAAGGAAATATAATAATGAATGCATTTGAAATTCGAAAACCAGAATTCCTGAAATGAAAAACGCAATGAATAGGCTTAACAGTAGAATATAGATGACAGAAAACTCTCAGTGAACTTGATGATAGATCAATAAAAATTATCCAATCTGAAGACTGAAGAAAAAGAAAGATTAAAAAAAAGAATACAACCTCAAGGATGATATGTGGAATAATATAAAAAGGTTCAATGTTCTTGTAATTGGAGTGCCAGAAGGGAGGAAGGACAAAATGGGCAGAAAAATTATTTTAAGAAATGGCCAAAATTCTCCCAAACATAAGGTTATAATGTAAGAAACTTAACAAAAGCAAGCAAGAAAATGACAAAGAAAACCACAACTAAATAAATCACAGAAAAAGATAAAGAGAGAGAAAAAAAAAAAAGTCTCAAAAGCTCCACAGAAAAGTGATATTTTACATACAGAAGAACAATAAACTGACCAATTGGTGGGGAAAAAATGTAGGCCAGAAGACAGTGAAGCACCTTCTTCAAAGTCCTGAAAGAAAAACTGTCAATCTGGAATTATATAACCAGTAACAAATATCATTTAAGAATGACATTTTTGGATAAGAGAAAACTAAGAGAATTTTTTAACCAACAGACCTGCACTTCAAGAATACTACAGGTTGTTCTAGAGGCTGAAGGAAAATGATATCGGATAGAAACCTGATCATCAGAAAAGAAAGAGAACTGCAAATGGTAAATATGTGGGCAAATATTAAGGTCAATATTTTCCTCTTAATATAGCTCTTTAAAGCATAAATGTTAAAATTGTGTGCTGGGGCTTATAACCTTTGTTAATATAATACATACAGCCACTATAGCATAAAGAATAAGGTAAGGGTATTTGCTTATAAGGTTTCTACATTTTAGTGAAGTGGTACAGTATTAACTCTAAAAGACTGAAAAATTAAGTGTACATATTGAATTTTCTAGAGCAACCACGTAAAATTTTTTTTTGTAAAGTCACAACTTTTGCTATTGCTAAAGACAAAGTAAAATGGAACAGATTTATGCTCCCACCTGAAACAACAACAACAACAAAGACAAAATAACAAAACAAAATACAGGCAATGAAGAACAGTGATCCCTGAGAGGTAGGAAACAAATAGCATGAGCCCTACTTAAGGCCTTAAGAGATTTTCCAGCCCAAGAAGTGGGAACCTATACAAAGCCTGGCAGACTACCTGAATTAAGGAGACAGAACAATGAGTCAAGGAACAGCAAGGTGGCCAGAGTTCACAGAATAGAATACCAGATAGGAGAAAGCCACATAGAGAGAAAACTCTGGATATCTCCAAAGGGTCCCAAACAACTATTCAGCAGAGTACAGAGCAGCATATAAATAAAAGGAAACTGTCTAAAGCTACCTGACTGACCCCAAACTATCTAAAAAGATTAGAGAACAGCACTTGGTGTTCATACAGGTTCTGGAAGAGTGCCAGTTCCAACAGGTAAAAAATCTTACACTTCACAGGAAATCAAGAAGAATACTCAGCAAGGTCTTGCCACAGTAGTAATGAATGACTGAGCACTGATTTAAACCCTCCTAACAAATCAAAGAAGCAAGATCTAAAAGGATCAAAGTTTTTCAAGTAACTAAACTGAATCCCATAAAAAAGCCCCCAAATATTTATGTGAATACAAAGATATCCACATGCATAATGTCTGGTAACCAAAGATTATCAGGCATGCAAAGAAGCAGGAAAACATAAACCTTAATGAAGAGAATAATCAACTGAAATAGACCCAGTACTGATGCAGATGCAGATGTTAGAATTAGAAGATAAGAACATTAAAACAGTTGTGATTTTATATATGCAAAAAGTCAAATAAAAACATGGATGACATTTTTTAAAAGCCCAAAGCAAACTTCTAGAGAAGAAAATTACAATGGTTGAGATTGAAAGAAATACACGGGGTGAGATTAACACCAGATTGGACATTGCAAAAAAAAAAAAAAAAAAAAAAAATTAG
>NW_007726303.1:399373-434386 GCF_000696425.1 Galeopterus variegatus | reverse complement strand
ACATACACACACAAAAAAAAACCGGGGGTGGGGGGGTGGGGAAGAAGATATAACAACTATACTTCTATGAAGTTGTTAGAACAAGGAAACGGAACGGACATTCTTGGGGGGGAGGGGAGAGAGGGAGGAGGGAGGGAGGTGTCGGTGATGGGCCATAATAAATCATATACAGTGTATATTGACAAAATAAAAATTTAACGAAAAAAAAAAAAAAAAATTAAGGGGCTGGCCAGTTAAGCTCAGTCGTTTAGAGTATGGTGCTGATAACATCAAGGTCCAGAGTTTAATCTCTATACCTGCTAGCCACCAAAAAAAGAAAAAAAAATTTTTTTAATTAAAAGAACATCAATGAGTTCTAGAACAATTTCAAGTAAACTAATATATATTTAATTGGAGAAGGGAGGGGTCAGAAAAAATGTTCAGTTAATGGCAGAAAATTTTCCAAAATTGATGATAACTATAAACATAGACATTCAAAAGGCTCACTGAATCTTGAGTACAAAAAACATGAAGAAATCTGTGCCAGGGTATATCATAATCCAAGTGCTCAAAACCAGTGATAAAATCCTAAAAGCAGCCAGGAAAAAAAAAAGAAAATGAAAGCAGATTTCTTGTCAAAAACAAAATGCACAAAGGAGACAGTAGAGTAACATCCTTAAAGTACTGAAAGAAAAAAAACTGTCTATGTAGAATTCAATGGTCAGCAAAAATATCTTTCAACAACAATGGTGAGATAAAGACGTCTTCAGATGTACAAGAGTCATAAGAAGCCATCACCAGCAGACTTGCACAGATGCACAGACACACACGCACACAGACACAGACAGAAAGACAGACACACACACACACGTGTTAACGAAATCCTTCAGGGAAAAAGAAAATGATACCAGACAGAACTATAAAACCAGGGTTTGGCAGACTCTGTAGATCCACCACTTGTTTTTGTAAATAGCTTCGATTACCTTTGCTCTATGTCTGCTCTCGCTCTATAATGGCAGACCTGAGTAGTTGCAACAAAGACTGTATTGCCCACAAAGCCTAAAATATTTACTATTTGACCCTGTACAGAAAAAGAGTGCCAATCCCTGACCTACCCTCAAAGAATGAAAAGTACCAGAAATGGTACCTGCAATGGCAGTTAAGATTTATTTTTTTATTATTGTGTCCCCCTAAAAGATTAACATAGATGCTTTATTTGTAATAGCCAAAAACTGGCAACAACCCCAATTGTCCATCAATGAGTAAATGGATACAAAAATTGTGGTATGTACAACATATTCAACCATACAATAGAATGAATTATTGCTACACACAATATTAAGATGAATCTCAAAATAAGTATGTTGAGAAAAGGTAGCAAAAAAATATAAAAATTCTAAAAAGTAAAAACTAATCTATAATGACAGAAAGCAGATCAGTGATGGGAGATGTGAGGGAGATTAAGAGGGGAGGATGAAGAAAGTCCTGGAAATGATAAATATGTTCATTTTCTTGATAGTAGTGATGGTTTCATGGGTTATACATATGTCAAAATGTATCAAATTGTACACTTTAAATGTGTACAGATTATTGTATGTCAAGTATACCTCTAATAGAGATGTTTAAAAGGAATAGAAATCAATAGATAAATAAAAATAAAATTCAAAAAACTTCAAATTATCAAATAGAAGGCAAGAAAGGAGAAAAGAACAGAAAACAGAGTGGGGGGAAACAGACGATTACAAAGCAGAGATTATGAGAAGGAATAAAAAAGCACAACCCAACTATATGTTGCCTTCAAGACATTCACTTTAAAGAAAGAGATAAGTTAAAAGTAAAAGGACAGAAAAGAATATACCATGCAAGCAATAAACATAAGAAGACTAGAGTTCTGGCTTCCAGTCAAGATGGTGGAATAAACAGTCCCCAGCATCACTCTTTCCCAAAGATCAACCAATTTACAACTATAAATAAGCAATAGCCAAGCTGGGGGTGCTAGAGTTCAGGGGAAGAGTAGGAGAGACCTAAGGAGTGCATGAAGGCAGGAGAAGCCATGATGAGACAAAGAAAAAACAGCTCTGACCATTTGGAACCCAGGCTGCATCCAGGCTGGAGCAGCTGAGTGCACAGTACAGGAGATGGCAAAAGCTGCGGATGTGCCCTTAGGATGAAGTTGCTTGTAGGTGGCAGGGGAGAAAAGGGCCACGGTGGTCCCCAAGCCAGCAAGACCACTAATAGGATTCCTATGGACCCACATAGGAGCAAGGAGCTACAACAACTGAAAAAAAGGAGCCACTCAGAGGCCAGTGAGTCATTACATGGGACTGACACATGGCCTGACCCACGGGAAGTGTTTGCAGCACAGGCGGTGGGGAAGATGGGCCCACCCGGAGAATACTTGGGCACAGCAAGGACAGCTTATCTGCACCCCAATCAGAGAAAGACCCCTCAGGGGACACTGGTCAGGAATATAGAATTGCTTGGGGTGCAGTTTGATGAAAAGACTCAGGCCCAGACTAGAGTTTCTACATAACCCAGATATACCAGATCTCTCGAGAGCCAGAAGTACTTATAAAATCAACCATTAAAACCCAAGCTGCACAAAAAGCCTTCCCCAGGGAATCAAAAGCAAAGCAGCAATTTAGCTCAACCACAGAGCTCAAGTACTGTTCCCCACAGGACGTTCCCCCATTTTAGAAGTAAGCAAAGGACAACAAATTAGTTCCAGTGCAGAGTTTAAGTTGTGGGAACAGCAAATAATCCAACACAGAAATGAAAGAAAAAACAAAGTATCCACAACCAGAGACAAAGTTTGATATTAACTAGTAAAGATCTCATTTCACCAAAGAACACCCATAACACCTAAAAGGACTGGAAGTCCCCTGGGCTACCAAGCCAGAAAGGGGGGAGCACCAGTGGCCTCAGCCATGCTACCCGACACCTGAAATTAGTCCTGAGGGTGGGAGAAGGCGGCCTCAGCTACGCCCCCCTGACACGCACCAAGCCACTGCAGTAAGCGCCATAGGTTCTCCCGAGTCCGGGTGGTGGGGGGCCTCAGGCCTCTACCATGCCCCCCCACCACTCACAGCCAGCTCAGCAATGACCACCAAGCCACTGCAGGGAGCACCCTGGGCTCTCCCAAGCTGGGACTGTTGGGGGCCTGAGGCTTCCTGAGGCCTCGGCCATGTCCCCCCTGTGACACTTGCAGCCAGCCCAGCAGCAACAACTGAGCTGCTGCAGGAAGCACCCTGGGCTCTCCCGAGCCAGGGTGGTGGGGGGGCCGATGGCCTCGGCCTCTCTCCCCCGACACATGCAACCAGTCCAGCGATGACCACCGAGCCACAACAAGAAGGGCCTCAGGTTCCTGAGCTGGGGTGATGGGGGTGAAGGCTTTTGCCACACACCCCTGACATCTGCACCCAGCCTATCAATGACCAAGCCACTGCTGGAAGCCCCCTGGTCTCCCCTCAGGGAATAAGGGGGGTGCCACAGGCCTCAACCCCAACCCTCCTCCTTCCTCCTTCTTCCATCACATCATTTACTTCCCCTATTCCCTATACCCCCTCCCAACTGCTCCACAACAACATCCTAGAATGTAAAAAACTATTATTAATAAAATTACATTTTTTTAAAGAAAATAAAATAGAATACACTATTAACCAAAAAAAAAAAAAAAAAAAGCAAAGACTGCCAACAACCTGGGCCTACTGGAGGAAAAGAAGAAGAAACCCACAGAGTTTGTGATGGTGGGAGAAACCATGGCAAGAGAAAGAAGGGACCACTCCAACTATTTTGAACTCCAGCAGCTTTAGGGACACCTGGTTGAGGGCAGGAAGTTGTAGCACACAGAGCAGGAGACAATAAAAGCCATGGCTGGGCCCTTTGCATGAAGTTGCTTGGCATCTGCAGGTAAGAACAGGACCTTGGAGTGCATACCAGCCCCCAAGCTTGTGAGACCACTGACAGGGTTCCTGTGGACCCACATAGGAGCAAACAGCCATAGCCAACTGAAGAAAGGAATCACCCAGAGGCCAGTAAGTCATCATGAGGGACCTGTGCACAACCTGCCCTGCGCCTCAGGAAGCGTTTGGAGTGTTGAGGGAGGCTGGCCCACTGGAGGAATATTGAGGTGCAGCATGGACAGCCAATCTGCTTTTCTTTTTCTTTTCTTTTTTTTTTTTTAACATTAAAATGTTGAATTTGCAATATACACAATACTGAGATTGAGGTGCTGTCTGATGGGAATGTCACAATATGTATTAGGATGATCAAGTTCATAAAGAGATTCTCAAAATGATTCTTGGATATTCTGTGCCTATGAGCTCTCCATAGTAGCTACAATATGCATTTAATATGTCTGTCTATATATGAGTATATTTGATTCTAGAGACAGTATGGAGGAGAGATTACATGCTTTGGGGCATTTTGTAGCATTTCTTTTTAATCAGTTGTACAAATCCCATTAAACTAACTTGTTTCTTAACAGCAAGAATTCTATCTTTATTTAGCTAGTTTTCTCAGCAATGTAAAAGGAATACAACCCCTAGTGTCATATGTAACTCATTGTTCCCTAGTTCCTATTTGAATTTCATTGGTTTTTATAGAAAGTTATTGAGTTGTTTAGACAGAAGGGTCTATAATATATAATTTGTCATTTATTATAATGGGACTTTGTTCTATTACATCGTGGACTGCTGTTCTCATCCAGAATAAAGCAGACATGGTTGTTGTGAATCAGACTGCACCTAGGCTTCAAGAAATATGAATAATGCATTTAAATTCAGAGAATCATTGAATTAAAGGGAACCTTAGAACTAAGATAAATTTAACCTTCTCATTTTAAAGACAGGGAAATTAAACCAGGACTTAAGGAAAATGACTCGTCTGAAGCTACACGTTTACTGCTAGAGTCAAGATAAGAATGTGGTTGTCTGAAAAATGTCTTTCTTTCACTCTTTCACGTTAACAATTAGGTAAACTTTCTGCTTGCCTATTAAAATTCAGGTATTAATGCACTTCTTAGGCACCAAATCAGGGTATATTCCAGAAGCCATTCACACAGTAATCTCTACTTGTGCACTTGGTTACTGGTGAGGATGAAAGGAGTACCGACAACATGCGGAAACTCCAGCCAGTGGTACAGTTTCACACTCAGTTGTCTAATTTGCTTCGCGGGGTGGACTACCCCCAGGACTACCACAAATTACTACCAAATGTAAGTAAAAGAGACTTACTTTCCAGCTCTACTTCCTGACTGGACAACTGCATGAAAAACTGGATAGGGAATTATGAGTCCAACTTCTCTACCTGGCATAATCAATCCTCTCTCTTTAGGCCCAGCCTCTGAGTTTAGCAGAAGGCATTATTTTGGGTCTTTTTTTGCTAGTAGGATTGTATAATTCTTCGCTCTGTTGGAGAATCTTCTATGACTACAAAAATTACCATAACCCTTCTCATAAAGAAGACCTGCCAGGAAAATTTTAGGACAATCCAGCGAAATAGTGAAAATAAGAGTAAAGCAGAACATTTAAATGATGGGGAGTTAATACAGGAAACTCTTGAAAGGAAAATAAACGGACTTCAATGGCTAGCCAATACAAGACAATTTAGCTTTTTTTACCCTAAGCTTTCTATCAGACAGATTCAATAGTAAAGATTATTAACTGAAAGTTTATTTTCCCCTGAAATTGTATGTAGAAATGTTTGCATATAAGCCATATGGTCATCGCTTCTAAGCCTTTGGACATCATTTATCCACTATGTCTATGGTACTGGGAAGCCTCAAAACCATGCAACAGTATAGACTTTGTATTTTAAGTATTATTGAAAAACGAGATAAATGTTATCAGTCCGGGTGAAGGGGCAAAAGCTGGACATTGCAAAGGGATTGGTTTAAGAAATACTAATGCCTATGGGTTCACTGACACTAGTAGGAGAAGAATTATTTCCCCTTTGTTTAGCCCACGCTTTCTTTCTTCTTTCCTCTTCTTTGATCACAGACCATTGGGTCTCTGAAAATTCACATTTTCACAGGGAGGAAGTCTGAAGTAGTTGGAACAACAGATTTGCCTTGAAGGCAGAGCAGCCATCTGATGGCAAAGTTCATCTTTCATAACTTCATGTTCCTTACAGATAAGATGGGAGCAGATCTCATTGTTAATGTACATACGTCGTGAACTAGTGAAGCACAGCTGATGAACACATTGCTTGACAGGCCAATGCAGAGTAGAGTCTTGTCCCGATCTACTTTCTGAGTGGTACAGTCCCACTCACTGGAGACTGATCAGGGAGAAAGAACAGCAGAGGGTGCAGTTTGCTGGACTCAGTCCCAGGCCAGAATTTCCACATAGCTCATGTGTATCTGACTTCCCAAGACCCAGAAGTGATTAAAAGGCCAACAATTAAAATCTGAGCTGCGCAAAAAGCTTTCCCCAGAGAATCAGCAGCAAATCAGCAATTGAGCTCAACCATAGGGCTCAAGTGTTGGTCTCCACAGGAAGTTTCCCCAATTTTGGAATTAACCAAAGGACAACAAATAGTTCCAGTGCAGAGTTTAAGTGGTGGTGGTAGATAATAATCCAACACATAACTGAAAAAGAAAAAAAAAAAAAAAAAAAAAAAAAACCCACAGATCAGACCCAAAGCTCTAATATTAACTAGTAAAGGTAGTAAAGGTCTAACCCCACCAAAGAACACTGATAAAACCTAGAAGAGGTAACAATCTCCTCAAATGCCCAAACATCAATGTAAAGACACAAGATCAAGAAAGAACAGAGAAATATGACACCATTAAAGGAAACAAACCAAGCACCAGCAATGGATGCAGAGGAACAGCAGATTTATGAAATGTCTGACAGAGAATTTAGAATAATCTTCTTAAGGATGTTCACAGAGTCACAAGAAAATAAAGACAGAAAATTAAATCATATCTGAAAAACAATCCAGGAGCAGAATGAGAAACTTGACAAAGGAACTGAATCAATTATAAAAAAATTAGAAATTCTACAAATAAAGAATACATTATCAGGCCAGCCCTGTGGCTCACTTGGGAGGGTGTGGCGCTGGTAGTGCCGAGGATGCAGGTTTGGATCCTATATAGTGATGGCCGGTGCGCTCAATGGCTGAGCATGGTGCGGCCAACACCATGAGGAGGGTCGCGATCCCCTTACCAGTCCAAAAAAGAATACATTATCTAACCTGAAAAACTCAAAAAAAAAAAAGCTCCAATAGTAGACTTAAACTGAGGAAAGAATCAGTGAGATGGAAGATAAAACATATGAAATTATCAAATCAGAGAAAAAGATAAAAGAATAAGAAAAAGTGAAACAGAAATATAGCAAATATTGGACTCCCTCAAGTGAAATAACCTCTGCATAACTGGCATACCCAAAGGAGAAGAAAAAGAAAGAAACGTAGAAAGAATATTCAGGAAAATAATGGATGAAAATCTCCCAGGTATGGAGAAAGATGACAGCATCCGGGAACAAAAAGCTCAGAGGTGGCCAATCAAATTCAATCCAAGGAGGAACACCCCAAGGCACATCATAATCCAATTATCAAAAACCAAAGACAAAGGATACTGAAAGCAGCAAGAGAAAAGAAACACAAAACATTCAATGGAGCCCCCATACATCTCTCAGCAGATTTCTCAGTAGAAACCCTATAGTCCAGAAGAGAATGGGATGACATATTCAGAATGCAGAAGGAAAGACCGTCATTGAAGAATTTTCTATCCAGCAAAAGTAACCTTCAAATATGAAGGAGAAATGAAGTCTTTCCCAGACAAATAAAAGCTAAGGGAATTCACCAACACCAGAACTGCCTTACAAAAAATGCCAAAGGGAGTTCTTCAATCTGAAAAAAGACAACACTAAGGAGAAAACATTTAAAGGTACAAAACTCATTAGTAAAATAAGCTCACAGACAATCTCAGAATACCCCAATGTCGTAAGGGGGGCGTGAATAAACCGATTACATCTTTAGCATGAACATTAAAGGACAAACCTTAAAGGACAAACCTAAGAAGACAACAAATACAGCAACCATATAACAGACAGGCAATATTAGAAACGTAACCTGAAACAACAAACTGTCAAAAAATGGGGAGGAATGATGCCAAAGCATAGAGTTGGCTTTGGTTTTTCCTTTTTTCTTATACATCACAGTTAAGTTGTTATTAGACTAAAATAACCTTTTATTACTATGTTTTTTGTAAGTCTCACGATAACCATAACACAAAATCTTTTAATAGACATACTAAAAATAAATAGTGAGAAATCAAAATACATTGCTAGAGAAAAACCACTCAATCACAAAGGAAGACAATAAGATCAGAAAAAGGAGAAAAAGGATCAACAAAACAACCAGAAAAAAAGTAACAAAACGGCAGTAACAAGTCCCTATATAACACTAATAACTCTAAATGTAAAGGGATTAAATGCCCTGATTAAAAGACACAGAGTGGTTCACTAGACTATAAAACCAGAACCAACAATACACGACCTACAAGAAACTCACTTAATCCATAAAGACATACACCAACTGAAAGTGCCTATCATTTGCAGCAACATGGATGGAAATGGAAATCATCATGTTAAAGTGAAGTAAGTCAGGCACAGAAAGACAAATACCACATGGTCTCACTCATATGTGGAATCTTAAAAAAAAAAAAAAAAACAAATCAAAAAGTGGTTCTCATAGAAGTAGAGAGTAGAATAATGGCTTCCAGAAGCTGGGAGAGGAGTGGATGACAGAGAGGAGACGGGGTGGAATAATGGGTACAAAATTGTGCTACCTACCCTAACTCGATCATTGGTGGTATATATCTGTATTGAAACAACACACTGTTCCCCACAAAAATAAATATAAACAAAATTTTAAAAAAAAGAAGAAATGGTGGAGAAACAATCAAATATCCATATGGGGAAAAAACTCCAAAACAATCTGACCCTTACCTTACACAATTCACAAAAATGTACTTGAGGTTCAGAGACTTAACTGTGAATGCTAAAACCACAAAGCTTGTGAAAGAAAACATAAGAGAATATCTTCATGACTTGGGCCTAGGCAAAGGTTTCATAGACAGGATACAGAAAATCAAAAATCATAAAAAAATTGAAAAATAATAGATTTCATCAAAATTTTTAAATGTGTGCCAATTAAAAGACATTATGAGGAAAACAAATAGGTAAGCCATAGCATGGGAGAAAATATTCACCAAACATATCTGATAGTGATTAACATTTAGGATATATAAAAAATTCCTACAACTTGATAATAAAAAGATATAGAACTAGATTTTTAAAATATGGAATTGACTTGAACAGACACTTCATCAAAAAGATATACAAATGGCCAAGACTCTCAATAAAAAATGTTCAACATCGTTTGTAATCAGGGAAATGCAAATTGAAACCACAATGAGATACCACTACTCTCCCATTAGAATGGCTAAAATTTTAAAAACTGGTAACACCAAATCTTGGAGAAGATATGAGCAACTGGAACTCTCATATATTTTAGGTGGGAGTCTAAAATGATACAACCACTTTAGAAAAAGATGTGGCAGTTTCTTATAAAGCTAAATACATGTGTACTCTATGGCCCAGCAATTCCTTACAGAGGATAAATGAAAACATATGTCCACACAAATAGTTGTACAAGAACATTCATAGCAGCTTAATTCATAATAGCCAAAGCATAAAAAAGCCCAGGTGTCCATCAATAGTAAATTGCAGAACAATCATACAAAAGGAAAATATAGCATATTCATAAAATGTACTACTTCTCAGCAATATAAAAGAATAAATTATGATACACGCAACAACATGGATGAGTCTTAAAACATACTGAGTGAAGGAAGCTTTACACAAAAGAGCACATATTGTCTGATTACATTTACATGATGTTGTAAACAAGCAAAATTAATCCGTGGTGAAAAAACAGAACTATTTTAGTTACCTTAATTAAAATTATGATGCCAATGACGACATCTTTTAAAAACTGTTTAAATGCTTTCAAGAACCAAAGTACACCTCAGCAAACCACTTCCATCAAAGGTAAAATAAAATACTCCTAGGCATTTTTAAAAATTTTGTTTTTCCTTCTCCCCTTGAAAATGGCTTTAGCGGTCTCCAGTAGCTATCTTTGGAGAGAAGGATGGGGTTGACTGTAAAAGGATATGAGAATACTTTGCAGGGTGATGGCAATGTGATAGATATTGATCGGGTTTGGGTAATACAGGAGAATGCATTTGACAAAACTCAATGAATGGTATACTTAGGATTTGTGCATTTAATGGTCTGTAAATCTTACCTCAAAAGAAAAAGAAGAACTATAAAAATATTGGAATCTAGTCAATGATATGCATGCTGAAATATTTAGAGAAAAAATGTACTACAACTTACTGTGAAATGTATAAACAAATTAAGATGAATTGGTGGCTGGATAGAGGTATGGATAAATGATGAATATTTGATAAAGCAAATATAGTAAAATGTTAATGACAGAATCTAGATGATGGCTATACAGAAGTTCACTATAAAATTCTGTCAATTTATTTGAATATTGGAAAATACCTTAACAAAAAATTGAGAATGGGAAAATAGAAGAGATTGGAAAGCTTAGATGCTAGAAACCAAGATGTAAAATTTTTTGTATCAGTACACAGTACTGTCCAGGGACCATACCGGCCAATACATATGTCAGTATAGAACGGTATAATCTAATAATAAAGATGGATGAATCCAGTTATCCCAGCTTGACACTAGTCAATTAAAATCATCAAACCAATTTCCCCTGTTCTGACATTCATGCTCAATAAGCAGCCTTCTGATGATTATAATATAATTTTCCACAGAGATTTTTGTAGAAGGAAGAGAGAATATACAAGTCAATCAGCATCCACTTGGATATTAAATTTTTTCACTGTTAATTAATAAATGGGAGCAATATGGTTTCTGGGGCCGGCCCGGTGGCGCACTGCTACAGTGCCCCGCTTGGGAGCGTGGCGGCGCTCCCGCCGAGGGTTTGGATCCCACATACAGACCGGTTCCCGCTCACTGGCTGAGCGAGGTGCGGGGGCAACACTGAGGGTTGCGATACGTTGCCGGACACGAAAAAAGACAAAAAGGAAAAAATAATAATAATAAAAAAAATAATAAATGGGAGCAATATGGTTTCTGCAGTAGACTTACAAATTTTGCTAGACGGACTTGCACACACTAAACCTGATCAAATCCCAGTCTACCAAAAACAAAATTGTGAACTGGGAAAATTGATTATAAAGCAAAAGTAATGATTTGTCTCCAATACAGACTTTTATGACCTTAGAATCAGAAAGGCTCCTGAGATCCTGGTGCTTGTCATCTATTACTTTCTCATTATTCATTGAGACATTGCATTAATACCTTTCATGATTTCCTTCAAATAGAATCGTTCCCAATATGCATTTTATCAGACAGTGAAGTGCTTTATGGGTTTATAGTGTTTTCTGGAATAAATCCTCATTAGAGCATCCTAGTATATGAGGGTACTTCAAAAAGTTCACGAAAATATAAAATTGAAAGATAATATGAGTCATCTTCATTGTTGATTTTTGGTTTTTGGCAACTGGTTGGTACCAGGATACAAACCTTGGTGTTACCAGCACCACACTCTCCCAAGTAGGCTAACCAGCAAGCCAGATAATACAAATCTTTCCGTGAACTTTTTGAAGTACCCTTGTAGATACAGCAAAGACAAATAGATCATATGCATAAGAGGTTCATATTTAATTACCTGTGTGCCCTCATTACAAACATCTGGGAAAGAAGTCTGAGATGCTGTTTCATGTTTTTGCAAGGTTGGTTTATTTAGAAATTGGCTAATTTCTTTGGATTTTTGCTGGAGTTGATCTAAGGAAAAGAAAACAAATAAATAGAAGTAATATCTGCTTCAAGTTTGAAACTTAGTGAATTATCTTCTAAGGATATATCTATAGTGTTTACTAGTTCAGTTACCTTAGTTAAAATTATGATGCCAATGACAACAGTTTTTTTTCAACTCTTTAAATGCTCTTAAGGGGAACGGGTAAAGGGGCATGAAAACCAACTACAATGTATATTGAGAAGTAAAATTTTTAAATGTTTAAATAAATAAATTAATTAATTAATTAAAACTTTAAAGAAAAAAAATTGAAAAAATAAATAAATAAATGCTCTCAAGGACAAAATGCCACCTCAGTAAACCACTTACTTCAAAGATAAAATAAAATAACCCTAGGCGTTTTAAAATGTCATTCTTCCTTTCCCCCTTGAAAATGGCTTTAGTGGTTTTTATTTTATTTTCTTTACTCTCCACTTAAGTGTTAGGGCCCCCACCAGATTCCATATAGCATGGTTTTTAAACATGAACATGGTTCAGTTAAGAGGACAGCTTGCTCACGTAACACTTTGTTCTTGTGTAACACCCCTCAGGGCTTTCTGGTTAATGGTCAGTTATTCAATACATATTTTTAACTTAATTCTAATATCTTTCCTTTACATATATGCCAATTGCTTAGCAGAGGTTATAATTTGGGAAGAGGACTCACTGGTGAGATGGAGTATTGGTATTGAGGGAGTTTCACTTTTTAATTAATAAACTTCTAAAATAGTCAATTTTTAGAGGCATGTATTGCTTTTATAACACATTTAAAAAAAATTTTCCTTACACCGTCTTAATGGATAAGTTTTCTTTAAAAGGAAAGTTTCACCTATAAGAAAAAAATTGAGACCCATCTTTAGATTTAAGGATGACTCCATGAAATTCAGTCTTCCTATCTATGCACCCAGTTCTGGCCCGAATTTTCCACAAATTCAAGTCCTATAGTCACTGAAACCTTTAGACCAGAGTCATGTCTCACATAGCATTTTACTTGATATATGGAATATCACTACGATCAGTTTTTAGTTCTATAATGATAATTATAATATTAAGACATTATAACTTCAGTCAGAGGCAGGAAAAATGCAACAGAGTTCAGAAGAGATGCCTTTCTTAATCCTTCTATTGATTCAACTGGTTTGTGCAAACGATGCCACTAACAGATCCCTGAAGATAGGAAGTAGGAGGCACTCAGGTTCTAGAGATGTGGGCTTCAAAAGCAATCAAATGCTAACCTTCCAGCTGTTGAATGGCCTGGGCCGACTGAACTGCCTGTTCATCCTTATCTTGGAGAAGCTTTGAATTGTGATCCTTTAGAGCATCACAGGCAGACTGCAGCTCTTGTTCAGTCTTTTGAAGGCTCAAAATGCGAGAAGTATTCTCTTCCATTTCTGCTTTGTGCTTCTGCTCTAAAGCACTGTATCGACACTCTAGTTCAGCCTGGGCCTGGCCTGCTTGCTCAAACTGTTCCAAAAGATGACGCATTTCCTCCTGCAGGTTGTGGAGAGATAATTTTCTCTCTGCCACTTCAAGTTCCATCTTTTCCATCTGTATCTTGGACTCCTGTCTTTCTGTTTCCACAGTGTTCCTTAAGGTATTATACTCAGTTTCCATCTTCTGTAACTGATGAGAAAGAATCTAAGAAAAAAGACAATCTTCATGAGCCGTATATACATTCTTTCATTTCAGTAGCATAGTGAAGTGACTCTTCTAGGAGAAGGATGGAGCTAGGCACTCAGGACGAAACATACAGTTGCATAACACCTTACAGTTTTGCTTCTTGATATTTTGACAGTTTGTACTCATATATACTTATTTGTGTCATTATCTTTTAAATTCTGTCTCTCCCATTAGAAAGTAAGTTCCATAAGGGAAGGGATATAAGTGTCTTTTCTATCCTTATTGTTCTCTAGCACCTAGCACAGTATATGACACAGAATGGTAGTCAATAAATACTATACTGAATGAACGAACAAATCCAGTCCCTGCCCTCAAGGAACTCAGAGTTCAGGCACACTGAAACAGATAAGTACAGTGATAGAGGTCATGAGAGAGATACAAAGTATTAACAGGAGGAGAGAAGAAGGATGGTTAGGGTGGCCTTCCTAAAAGAAAGGCCACCTAATCCAAGATTTAAATAATGAAGAATCAGCCAGGCAAATAAGCATTAAAAAGAGTACTTTAGGCAGAGAAACTGGCCAAGAAAAGCATAGAGGTTAAGAAAAAAACATGGTCATCTATATAGTATGGAGTTGTTAGTGGGTAAAGCTCTATCAAGAAAAGGCAGGAGATGAGGCCAGAAAAATAATCATAAGCCAAACACAAAGATTTTTATATACCATATTGTTAAGAGGCTTGAAATTTGTTTTTTTAAGTAATGATGATCCTTGATCAGATATAATTTTTGGAAACATCCCTTTGATTGCCATATAGAGGATATATTGGGGGATGGGAGGAAGAACGGAGGCAGAGAAAAACTTGTCAGGAAGCACTCTCTATGCAAAGATGTCCTGAGCCAGAACTATGGTACTAATAGTAGAGAGGACAGATTCAAGAATTATCTAAGAGATAAAATCAGCAGAATTTGATAAGTAATTAACTATAGGGGATTAAAAAATATGGAGGAAACAAGAAAGTCTAACAAGTTTTATTCACACATTTGAGTGAATGGTCCATTAATAGAGAGAAAATACAGTAAATATAATAGATTTTAAGGAGGGAAGATAAGATTTGTTTTTGACTTGTTGAGGTGCTTTTTTTTTTTTTTTAAAAAAAGATGACCGATAAGGGGATCTTAACCCTTGACTTGGTGTTGTCAGCACCACACTCAGCCAGTGAGTGAACCGGCCATCCCTATATGGGATCCGAACCCGTGGCCCTGGTGTTATCAGCACCGCACTCTCCCGAGTGAGCCAGGGGCCGGCCCTTGTTGAGGTGCTTGTGGGATAACCATATATCAGTAGGAAACTGGATATATACCAAATGCACTGGGGAGATAAATATTTGAGACACATTAGTGGCTGTGGGGATGGAGTCTCATATCTATCACAAGAGAATATGAGAGAGTGTATATGGTGAGAATACTGGGCTGGGGCTGGTACATTGGAAAACATTGTTAATGAGCAAGAAGAGAAGTCTATGAAGTAAAAATAAAAGAAAAGCCCCGGAGTTGTAGAAAGAGAACTAAGAGAATGCAATGTTCTAATAGTCAAGGGAATGGAAAGCTTCAAGGAATGAGTGATCAACAGTAACAAATACAGCAGAAAGGTTCAAAAGAATTAGAAAATGTCAATTAGATTTGACAATGCAAAAGTGTTTCATGACTATCTAGGATGATTTCGGTAGAGTTATAGTAATTTTAGCTATCATACTGTGTTGTTACTATGTGCCAAACACTGTATTAAGTACTTTTATATACTAGTTCATGTGATCCTATGACATACCCATGATATAAATACTATTACCCCTGTTTTATTGATGAAAAATCTGAAGCCTACCAAATCAACCTGGGTATGTATGAATTCTCTATACCTGAGTTTCTTCATCTGTGAAATGGTGATAATAATGGTATCTATTGCAAAGGGATGTTGTTATAAGGATTCATAGTACTGCTAACTAATACATAATTTGCCAACAGTCATATACATGTAACTATCTAGGGGGTAACTATATAGTAAGTGGCACAACTGGGACTTGAACCTGATTATCTGATGACAGCCAGAGACATGTCTTGGGATCAGGGTATGGATTTTGTGAGGATGGAATAAATAGGAACATGTTTCTATGCTATAGAAAAAGCCTTTCTCAAGGAGAGTTGAAAACTAAGAAGAGAGGAGATAGCTGACTTTCTCCAGCAGCACTCAGCACCCAGAAGAACAATAAGAGAATGTGGACTATAGCACTAATTCTGCATTAGGATTTGGCTACTCTGATGCAAAAGAACAGGGGACACAGGGAATCCAAGGGCTGGGTCCTTAAAGGACAGGGAAAGGAGTGAGGCCAAGGAAAAAGTAACATATTGGAGGAACTAAGTAGAAAGATCATGTGATCTCAATGGGAATGAAAATCAGACAGTATGAAAAAGGAAATGATAGAATGGGTTATAGTCAGGGAATGGGATTTTTGAGTTTTAAGATATTAGAACATCAGCATCCCTGAGCACCTTTATGTTCAAGGGAATATTGCATAATGAGATCATTTCAATCCAATAGGAAGTCAACTGACAGAAACAAGCAAAGAAGGGACAGTACATAAAGCACAAAAACCATTCAATAGAGAAGGGGTAAAGTGATGGAAAAGAAACCCACTAGAGGAAAATATGACATTCTAAGAGAAACTAGGACCCTATGCCTAAAATGACAAAGGAAAAGAGCAACAATAAATATGTGAAATGTAGGTTCCATGAGGGAAGGAACTGTGTTTTGCTCATCATTTTATCACCACCGCTTAAGCACAGGGTACTTGTTGAAAGAATGAAGAAATAGCATCAATTCTCCGAAGACTTATAATAGGCTTTTATACCCACTGCCTGGCAAACTAAAGTGGAAATGAATACTCCCAAGGCAGGCGGTAAAGATCCTAAGGCAGTACCTGGTTCCTCTGTTCGGCAGCAGTCAGCTCCTGTTGCAGCAAGTCCACAACCTGAGCACGGCCCAACAAAGCTTCTTCATATTCTTCAAGCTTCCTCTGCAGCATCCTCAATTTCTGAGAAAATGTTTTAGATATAATATACTAACAGATGAGCACTATTATTTGCTTATCTTTCAAAATATCATATAGGTTGTGTATTTAAATTTTGGGGTATTGAAGATGACAGATTAAAGAGTGGGACACCAACATGCCATGCTCCTCATCCAGCAGCAACAAAGAATCACCAAAAATGTCTTCTCCAGAGCACTGACAACAGCCAAACCCAGATGCGAGCAAGTCCCTGAATTAGGGAGACTTCTTAACAAATAGAGAAAAATGACATGTATCCACTTCAAAATCATATAGTTAATGTCCTATACCTATAAAATATAGGTACAGGTCTATCTCACCCACTAAAGAGAACATTCTCTGCAAGCAAAAAACATTTCTCTTCTCCTGGTTTCATGCACAGGGCAGGTACTTGAAAAACACTTGCTGAACAAATAAATCAATGATACACATATACAACTAATATTCTACTTAACAAAGTACTGTATTCTAAAGTTTATCTAGTGGTGCATTCTTAAGGATTGCTTAGGACCTGGAAGAAGTTTACACTCAAAAATATTTAAACAGATCAAAGTACCACTGAAGTGCCTTTCAGTACTGCACTGTACTACACTCTAAGTAAAAACAAACACCCTTGAATTAGTAGATGGTAAACTCAAATACAATGAAGTCAATTCTCAAAATCTACCTAATGAATTTTTTAAAAAAAGAATTACTGATTTAATAAAAGACTGCATGGCTTCAAAATCACTTCTTTTCATCTCTATAATTTTTTGAAAGTTTAAAACTGACTTCATTGATTTGAAGCTTTGGATCAGGTTTTTAATGCACGAAGGTAGCTACAATCAGCAAACTAAAGAAAAACTAATTTCTGACTACCACATACATTCACCAATTAAACTCAGCTTTTAAGTACCAACAATCTGATTAGAGGGATAAAAGGCAAACTAAGGATAAGAATAAATAAATAAATAATATGCAACAGAAGACAAGAACACCAAAAGAAGCCAATAAGGAGCACGCTAAGACCAAGTGAAGAGCAGTGGGTAAGGGTAGAAAAGTGGCTCTGATGATTTCATTAAAAGTTAACCAAAATCATAGTCATTCTACTAAGTTTTAGCAACACACCTGTTGCATCTCTGTTTCCACATCTGCCTGGGTTACTAACTGAAGAAGCTCATCTTCATGAAGACGAACTTGTGTTTCAAAGCGGGCATCTTTCTCTCGAACCACCTGCTGCATGGAACTCAACTGAAGACACACACCAGAGAAACTATACAAGTTACACTCCCCATATATTACAAAACAAAACTCACAGACTGCTCTCCAAAGAAGACATTGAGAACTGATAGACAGTAGCATTTTCAAATTAAATTTTGAATGTCAAGGATGAGAATGTTGGAACAGAGGCCTGACGGTAACTTCAAAATGTGAGAGAAAGCATATTATTATTAAATCCAGAAGTCAGCCTAAATATACATTTTGATTAAAAATTTTATTTTCATGGTTACTAGAAATATTTCAAATATACAAAAGTGTATTTTTTTAAAGTTCTAAGATTACAATATTAAACCTACAAAGTGAAGTTAGACTTCAGTTAAACCCTACACACTTCTTTCAATACCACACTCATGCTCAAAAACTTTCAATGAAATTCTCATGGCCAATAAGTGAAAATTCAAGCAAATGTATCTTTAATTCAAGATTCTCTACTACTAGAAATACAAATCTATCTTTCTAGTCTTATTTTCAAAGAATTGGTTCTACTAAAGAATTTGTTGTGCTTCCAAACCCATGCCACCTCTCCAGACAGCTATTTTCAGCTGTCATTACTTGCAGGCTTCTAGATCATGCTCATTTGTAACTGGTTTTCAACAGACTGCAATGTAAATAAATGAACTGATTGTGAACTGCTCAGTATCAGTGTTTTTGTTTTGTTTTTAGATCGTGTGTGTATGCATGCACACATGCATGCCTACTTAACCGTTTCCTTAAGATCTATAGTTGAGCATGCTGACCAGCCCTTAGCTTGCCCATCTTGCATTGGTCCTTCAACTAATGCAGATTTCTCAGTTTGTGACACCTTGAATTGACACCAACTTGGCTCTCCTTCTTGGTAGGAGAAAAAATCCTCATAATTTTTGATTTATCTGAATTCTGACCTCACTATGAATTTGGAATCCTGTGTTTGAAGTGTGTAGGCACTGGAGTCTTTTGCTAGCCAAACACATCTAACTCCTTTCCCATAAGTGTACATACCATATTATTTTTCTTCTCTGAGACTTCATTCACACCATCCTCCCCTATTGGAATACCTTACCACGGCTTGTCTAGAATATATCTATCCATCATGGTTTTGCCTAAATCTCAACTTTTCCATGTAACTTTCCCTGTCACATTCACAGTAACCTCTTTTACCTCTCAAAACATTTTTGTTTGTACTGCTGCTTGCTTTGGCACTTATTTGAAATGGCTTGCATTATGATGGATCTATTACCTATTTATATATCTTGGCTTTCCATATTTTAAGCAACTCATAGGTAAAAACCATGTTTTGCATTTCTCCATCCTACACTATATACAATAGTTGCACATAGAAATGACACAATAAAAGATAACAGGTAAAATTAAGGATTTTGCATATACCATTTTAACTGCACACATAGCAGTAGGCCATCTATAGACAGAAGGCACCACTAACAATATATACTATCAATAAAGTAAACACCTGAAGGATAAAATTAGCTATGTGCCAAGGTTCTTCAGGGAAAAAATGCTGTATGATTCAAAAGCATTTCCAAAGGAAAAATATGGGATTGGATGATAAACCAGGAAATTTAGAAAAATAGGAAGAGTTGAAGATGCCAGTACAAACAGTCTGGTCCTGGTTGCAGAAATAAATATAAAGAAGAATGTTACATACTGGTGCCATTTAACACTGAATCACGTAATCTACACCACTTTCTCACTACATGCTAAGTAATCTTCTGATTATAATTTATCTTCCTATTAAGATTTTATTTTAGGGAAAGAATGGACCTAATTATTCATATTTCTTTTGGTTTATCTATCACTCCCTTTTGAACTCAGCCTGAGCCCATTCCTAAGAGACTAACTCTTGTGTTCTACTAAAATAAGTTTCTGGATCTGTAGAACTAAGAAACATCCATCATTAGTCTATCATAAATTCATCAAAGTAGATAACACTTTTTGAGGTTTTCTAGTGTTCCCTAATGATACACTTAAATAATCACACTACTTTCAATTTCTTCTACTACCACACCCTTCTAATTTTTACTACAATACTCTAGCTGCTATACTTTCATCTACTAAGATTTTAAAAAGCGATTGTTTGAATTGGCTTGCCATGTAATAATCCACAAGACTTCATGATTCTTTATCCTAATGTTTACTAGGTAACTTCCACCCCTACCTGTGCAGCTTGTTCTGCCTGCGTCTGGCTGAGCTGGGCTCGCAAAGTGCTAATGAGTTCCTCCTTCTCCTGGAGCTGTTGCTTCATCATTACAAATTCTTTCATTTCTGTAGAACTCTTATCAAACTGAAAACACAGAAGGAAAAGAGTATTTATTTAAGCAAAAGAAGTAACATTCTTAATTCTTTGACTTGCCTTTCTCATTTTCCCTCCATACCTACCATATTTTCTCCCAATCTCTCTTAACAAAAGGGAATCATATGTACTGTGGTTTTCAAAAAGTAACTAACAAAATTTGTCAGAAGACAGAAAGAAGCAGTAGCAGTAATTTTTCAATTTCTCTGAATCCTCACATAGAAAGAAAGCACAACTAAATAGTAAAACTAAAAAACCTTGATCAATATTTACAGTGAAATTTGGAAGACAGTTCAATAAATCCTAAAATATAAGCAAGTAAGGGCAAACCACCAGAAACCAGAAGACCTGCATGGTATTAGAGTCTGTGTAAGAAGAAGGAGACAGCAACGCAGTGACATCTGATGACCCTGAGAATAGAAAAACCCCAAAATAGCCAATAAGTATTTGTTGGAAATGCAGAGTCGGCCAATTTTAGAACAGCAGCAAGGCTTTCCCATTCTCCAGCCCTGGGTAAAGGTAAGAGGTCTGCAGTAAGGAGGACTAAAAGGGCTAGAGCAATCTAGCCTGTCTGAACTGTCAAAACTGACTCATCAAGGCTCCCTTCTTTTTTTTTTTTTTTTCCTTTTTGTCTTCTTTCACTGACCGGTAACAGGATCGCAACCCTCGGTGTCACGCCCATACCGGGGACCGGCAACGGGATCGCAACCCTCGGTGCTGCGCCCGCAACGCGCTCAGCCAGAACCGGTAACAGGATCGCAACCCTCGGTGTCACGCCCATACCGGGGACCGGCAACGGGATCGCCACCCTCGGTGCTGCGCCCGCAACGCGCTCAGCCAGAGAGCGGGAACCGGTCTCCACGTGGGATCTGAACCCTCAGCGGGAGCGCCGGCACACTCTCCAGTGCGCCACCGGGCAGGCCCAAGGCTCCCTTCTAAGACAGGGTCCTGCACTAAGAAGAAACTGCTAGGATTAAAATAAAAATTAAGCTGAATAGAAATAACAGACTGAAGAAAAAGGTTTATGCATATTCTGTATAATTCAGTATCAACTAGCAATTCAGCATCAACTATGGGACTACAGAGCACTTGAAATATGCCTACTGAGAAAGAAAAATTTAATTTTAATATTATTTAATTTTAATTGATTTAAATTTAAAAACTGAAGTATAAGTTATTTTTCCATTAAACACAACTTTGTTTTGGAATAACTTCATTTCACTTTTCCTATTGCATCAAATAAGATATTGTTGAGGTGTTGTGCAAGTAACAATGGTACATACATATAGTTGGTATCAATGGGTTGATTCGATATGAATGATCTTTTTTCTATACCCCTATGAGCATACTTCGAAATGTTCATGGAAAAACAAAATTGAAATATCATACAAATCTTTCCATGGACTTTTTGAAGTATGAAACTGAAATATAAACATTTATTATTATTTCAACTATAACTGAATTTTTTTTCTAGTTCAAAAAATAAGTATAGAAACATTTTTAAGTTTAAAATAAAAGCATTCTACTACTCTATAGTTTCTTCCTTTTTTTCTTTTTCTTTTTCTATTCCACCTATTTTTTTTATTGGTTATGAATATTCATGAGATACGAAGCTGATTGTCATCCCTCGTGCACAAGATGTGAAGGCCAGATCCATATTGGCAGCACGCACCTTAACACAAATTGTGTTTGTACCCCATGTCCCCCACCCAATTATCTCCCACCTCCCTCCCTCCCCCTCCCCATTCCCCCCCACCCCACTGTGTATCCTGAGGTATGTTCTCTCCCTCTGCAAGTCCAATGCACCATTGTGTACTTTCTTTCCTTCCTTCTTTCTCTCTTAGCTACCACTTATGAGTGAGTACATGTGGTATTTATCCCTCTTTGCTATGCTTATTTCACTCAACATAAGTTTCTCCAGGGTCATCCATGTCATTGCAAATGGGAGAATTTCATTCTTTTTTATGGCAGAGTAGTATTCCATGGTGTATATATACATTTTCCTTACCCAATCATCCATCAATGGACATTTAGGTTGGTTCCATGTCTTAGCTATTGTTAATAAAGCTACGATGAACATGGGAGTGCAGGTATCCCTTTGACATGATGATTTCCATTCCTCTGGGTATATACCCAGAAGTGGGATTGCAGGGTCGTATGGAAGATCTATCTGTAGTTGTTTCAGGAATTTCCATGCTGTTTTCCATAGTGGTTGTACTAATTTACAGTCCCACCAATAGTGCAGGAGTGTTCCCTTCTCTCCACACCCTCACCAGCATTTGTTATTCACCATCTTTTTGATTATAGTTTAACTGGGGTGAGATGGTATCTCAATGTAGTTTTAATTTGCATTTCCCTGATGACTAGTGATGTTGAGCATTTTTCCATGTACCTATTGGCCATTTGTATGTCTTCTTTTAAAAAATGTCTATTTAGCTCCTTTGCCTATTTTTAAATTGTGTTATTTGTTTTTTTTACTGTGTAATTGCTTGTCTTCCTTGTATATTATGGATATTAGTCCCTTGTCTGATGCATAGTTAGCAAAAATTTTCTTCCACTCTGTAGGTTATCGTTTCACTCTGTTGATTGTTTCCTTTGCTGTGCAGAAGCTTTTTAGTTTGATGTAGTCCCATTTGTTTTTCTTTTGCTGCTTGTGCCTTCGGGCTCATGTTCATAAAGTCTGTGCCCAGACCTAATTCCTGAAGTGTTTCACCTATATTTTCCCTTAGTAATTTTACAGTTTCAGGTCTTATACTTAAGTCTTTAATGCATTTTGAGTTGATTTTAATATATGGTGAGAGGTGCATATCTACTTTCATTCTTCCACATATGGATATCCATTCTTCTGCATATGGATATCTTCCTTTTTATTTCTAAGAACTACTCCATTATGTGGATATACCAGTTTGTTTAAATATTCACCTGTAGATGGACATGTGAATTGTTTCCAGTTTTTGATGATTACAAGTGAAACTATTACTATTAGACAGTGGTGGTATAGACCAAAGTGAAGGGCAAGGAGAAAAAGCCAAAAAAATCTAAGAAATCCAGTTCCCATCTCTTTGAATACAACATAAAAACAATAGAAGAGGGAAGTGTGTTAAGTAAGAAAAGTTTTCCTTTTTTTTTTTTTTAATTTTTGAAAAATTCAGGAAAACTACTGCACAAGAATAAGGAGCAGGGCCGGCCCGTGGCTCACTTGGGAGAGTGCGGTGCTGATAACACCGAGGCCACGGGTTCGGATCCCTATATAGGGATGGCTGGTTAGCTCACTTGGGAGAGCATGGTGCTGACAACACCAAGTCAAGGGTTAGGATCCCCTTACCAGTCATCTTTAAAAAAATAAATAAAATAAATAAATAAATAAATAAAAATAAGGAGCAAAAAAAGATTAAGTTCAAATCCCATATGAAATTACTATTAAAAAACAAAAAAAACCCAAAGGCCAGGATAATATACTTACAGGCAATAAAAGTATACCAGAGGCATGCTGAAAAAATAAATAGAAATTGTAGGCTATTTCAAAGAGCTAAAAAAATTTGAGAAAATTATACAAGACTTGAAAGAAAAACATAAATCACTATTAGAAAAACTCAGAAACGAAGTGATAGAAATCATGAATAATTCAATATACAAGAAAAAATCACTTCAGAAGAGAAGACAAAACAAGAAGGAACACAAAAAAGCAAATACAAAATAGAATGCCATAAGTGTAATAAGAAAACAAAGAAACTTAAAAAATGTTTTAAATGAGGTATCTACAAATATCAACCAAGAATGATAAATACCAATGTATATTCTAATAAAATTACTAGACTTAGGAAGGAAGGAGGGAAGGGGGTTGGGAGGAGGGAGACTGCTAGGTACATAGATAAATATCCATTGGGCATCTAGGAAAATGCACTTGTCATAATAATCCACTGGGCTTTAGAGATTCGTTAACCTAATGATTACCCCTACCTGTGCAGCTTGCTCTGCCTGTGCCTGTGTAAGTTGGGCCTGCAAACTGCTAATTACTTCCTCCTTCTCCTGGAGTTTATGTTTTATCTTTTCTACTTCCATCTCTTCCTCTGTAGAACTCTTGTCATGCTGAAAATGCAGGAGATACAGTCATTTACTTAAAAGAATTACAATTAATATATATTTGATCTTTTGCTCTGATTTGCCCTTTACAATCATTCAATTATAGTTTTATTAAACTTATGGGAGCAAAAAACCCCAGCTGACACAAGAAATCAGGAATCTTAGAGTTTTCTGGTTTCAGTACAGCCAAGTAGGGCCTATTAGACCTACTTTCCCTCAGATAACAGCTATACACTCTGGACAATACAGAAAAAAGCTATCTGAAAATACCAGACAGCAACCAAAAGCAGGAAGATACTGAAGGGGAATTGATACTTGGAAAAAATGGCACCGAATTTCCCATTTTGACAGCTTTTAGTATGAGGGCAAAACTAGTTGGCACCATGCAGGTCTAAACCTTAATCAAAAACTTACAGTCTTATTGCCTTGAAGAATCAAGGACAGAGTGCAGGAAACTACAGCTGCTGTTAAGTCAGGGGCAAAACATCAGAGAAGAGCTGGTGAGGGGAAGTCCAAATCTTTCAAAAGTCTGGTTTTTTCCCAAAAGCTCTTCCTTAGACTGAACCAGATTTTGCCTCCCTATTAAATTCACACCCCAAATGAACCTAGTACTGCTTACTGGAACTACACAGAATAATTTTACACTTTCTTTCACATAATAGTCAGTGAAGCATCTGATGATTGCTATGATTTCTTCAACTATACTTTCACAGAATATTTAGCTTTGTATTGAGCGTATAATAGTTAAAGGGTTGCTGTGATTAAATGCCAGAACTTACAAATCATTTATTTAACAGAGATAGGAAATGAGGCCATAAGACATTAATTTCTTTAAGATCTCAGAGCTAAAAATAAAACAAAATTTAAAAGCAGGATATAAAATGGATAATTAAAAAATCTAACAACATAGCTGAGAGAAATTTAAAAGAAATAAAGCAACATGGGAAGAAAGAGATTGGTGCCACCACAGGGAAAGAGAATTGTCAGAGGGAAAAGCAAAAAGTAAGAAAAGAAGAATCAATATAAAAAATTATTTGAGAAGATTGAGAAAAGCTTTAAAATAACCTTTTAGAAGTTAAATAAGACTATCAATTCAGAGAAAGTAATGTCCTCTGAGCATTAGCCCCAGAAGGGAAAGACTTATCAGGTTACTAGTGATCCCAAAGGGTTGTACCTAGAGAATTGAATAAAACCTTTTCCCTAAGAACTAAGAACACTGAGAATAAGCATACTAGTGGGTGAGAGGGCAAAACAGAATGAAATTAAGAAAATAAAAAGATTTCTTATGCAGGGTGAAGTATAGGCTAATTCTGTAATTATAGTGTGCACTAATGATATGCCTGCCTCCATATAATTTATATCAAACTCTCTATAAAACTGAAGTTTCTTGCTCTCTAAATAAGCTGGTTGAACATGAATATTTGGGGATTAACCATAGAGGAACGATAATGAAAATGAATACTGGGATGATGCAGTACTCCTCAAAAGGCAATTCTTTCCTTACTCCTCTCTGTATCCCCAACTTTAAATTGCTTTGTTGGTGGCAGTCATACACCTAGAGAAGCTCCTTTATAAGGAGTCCAAGGTATTTTATCTCATTTAGCCCACAATTCATGAAACGTTAACCTACTACTATGTGGTTATATGAGGACATAGAATATTCTGTATTAAGACATTGAATTAAAGGAGCTAGAAGAAATCTTAGTTTGATCTTTTAACCAATGATGAAACTCCTCCAAAAGGTATGGTGTCTCTCCTAAGTGCTTCACTTTAGTACTTATTTCTCTCTGTTAGCCATTTTTAATTCTCTGAAAGTCTAGGTCACAACTGGCATTTCATGTCCATGTTTTCTGTAGTCCTTTTCTTTTTCCTGTGTGTGGCCTATAGTCTAGCTTGATTACAAGCTCAACATGAAAGGACAGCATTTAGTGCTGTATTATTTTAGCATCATAAATGTTTGTGATTAGTGAAGATCTGTTATATTGGGAGGTTTTTTCGACTCAGAAAATATATATTATACCCAGTCACCATACCTTGGAGAGTTGCTCCTCTGACTGAGGTTCTGTAGGCAGAACAGTCCCTCCTTGTGCCTTCATTTCTTCTATGTGTTTATTCAAAGAAGTTAACTTGGCTTTAGCATGAAGTTTTAGTTTTTTTATTTTGTTATCAGCAGCTTTTCTTTCTTCCTGCCAGAGAACAATGATGGTAAATACATAAATGTTTATTCACCACTTATCTAGTTCATAACAAACGTTATTTTCAACAGGCATCATGTTACAGTATTAGGGAAATAAGAATCAGATAATCTAATAATCTAAATGAACAGAAAAATCAAAGTGAATGGTGCTTCTGTCCTTTATCAAATGCTCTACAAGACAAAAACACTAGTACTAGTACCTGCAGAGCTTCATCCTTCTGCTGCAGTTGAGCATCCTTCTGTCTAATAACATCTTTTAGCTCCACCACCAACTGTTCTGCATAAGCCAAGCGCTCCAGAACATCCTCTTGTGTTCTATTATTAAATTCCATGTCAGATTCCTGCGGTAATTCCTAGTATTTAGACAAAAAGTTGCAAATGCACCAGGGAAAAGATTTCAGCTTCCAAACAAGAGTTCCTTCATTCCAACTTCATCTTATCTTTTGTCCAACTCATACCATTTTTAACTAAAGAATCTTTCTAACCTAACCCTGATCCAACAATAACAATTATCATAGCCATTACAATGTATTGGGTATTTTATAAATGTTAAGCATTTTACAAACATTATCTCATTTAAGGTATTATTATCTAAAGAGAAAAATAAAGGAAAGCAAAGATCACAAACCATTAAGTGGAAAAGCACAAATTTTAAAATCAAGAGAGTATTTTAATAAACCTCTGTTAACCACTAGGCATCACTGCTTATCTTTTCAAAAAACTAAAGAACATCCATTGATTCCTTACATGGCCTTCAGAAAATGTAATACAAACTATAAGAGAAATGGTAGATGAATTTATAAAAGCAAGCAGATATTCTCAAACTCAAAAAGGTGCTCTACCTTCCCCCATTAAAACCTTTTCTGTGGAACAGGAATATATACTAGAAGATGAGGAGGAATACTTAAAGTAATCTGGCACTAAACAAGGCCCATGGGGACAAACAAGAAAGATCTTTCAAATATCTCTGAGGACTTAGTCCCCATCACTGTGGCTCTTAGGCTACAAACTTACCGCAGAAGAAACATTTATAAAGTTTCAATATTTCTCTTAATCCTTGCTTCCATCTAGCACAAGGGAGGCTGCTCACACCCTTCTATTTTAAATTCTTTTCCTCAGAAGAACAGGGAATATATGTCTCATCAGTTTAACTCAGAACAGAGCTACTCACAGGGTCTAAGGGAGCCCTCATATTCTGATCAGTGTCATCTCCTGATAATTCATGCAAAACAACATTTGCTAATCCTGATAATCGGCTCAGCATTTCTGTGGGAAAAGAGGAAAAGAAAACATAAGAATAGTAAAATGGGCACAGGCATCTCCTATATTGGTAACCACATCATCCATAAGCAAAATAAGAAAACTGTGTAAGTGATATATGTTAGACAGTGTGCAGTATGATGATGTCTTCAAAAAGGCTCTTGAGTGTAGACATGTAGTCACACACTGTTCTTTTTTTTTTTTCCTTTTTGTTTTTTTTACTGACCGGTAACAGGATCGCAACCCTCGGTGTCGCGCCCGTACCGGGGACCGGCAATTTTTTTTTTTTTTTTTTTTTTTGTCTTTTTCCGTGTCCGGCAACGGTTCGCAACCTTCAGTGTTGCTCCCGTACCGGACCGGGACCGGCAACGGGATCGCAACCCTCGGTGTTGTCCCCGCGCCTCGCTCAGCCAGTGAGCGGGAACCGGTCTGTATGTGGGATCCGAACCCTCGACGGGAGCGCCGCCGCGCTTCCCAAGCGGCACACTAGCGCAGTGCGCCACCGGGCCGGCCCATTAACATCTATTTTAAATAAAATACAACTACATAATTGTTAAATACAAGTATGTAACTGTTAAGTACACCTTAAAAGTCATCTTTATTACCCTTTCTTTCATAATAATTTCATCTACAAACATGAATTTCTTATTCTTCCTTCCTCTGCCAGACTATTATTCTCTCCCACTTTTTCAAATAAACCCTGTGATTGCAAAAATTTTTTTCTATGTGCCTCATTTTATACCCTGCTTTTTAATTTTGTTTTATTTTTTTCTCTGAGATATTAAACAAATTAATGTCTTATGGCCTCATTTCCTTCAGTCATAGCAACCCTTTAACTATTATATGCTCAATACAGAGCTAAATATTCTGTGAAAGTATAGTTGAAGAAATGATAACAATCATCAGATGCTTCACTGACTATTATGTGAAAGAAAGTGTAAAATTATTCTACCTTGTAACCCAGCAATTACACTCGTAGGCATTTATCCCAGAGAAATGAAAACTTCAGTTCACATAAAAACTGTGGTGTATACATCTCATGGAATACTTCTCAGCAATAAAGAGGAACAAATTATTGGGTCTCCAGGAAATTATGCTGAATGAAAGAAGCCATTTCCAAAAAGTTACATACTTATATAACATTTTGGGGGTTGGGGTGTGGCTGGCCAGTACAGGGATCTGAACCCTTGACCTTGGTGTTACAAGGCTGTGCTCTAATATATAACATTTTTGAAATGACAAAATTTTAGAAATGGAGGAAAGATTAGTGGTTGCCAGTGGTTAGGGAAGGATGTGTTTGTGGTTATAAAAAGGCAACACAAGGAATCCTTGTGATGTTGGAACTGTTCAATATCTTGACTGTACAGAACTTAATGCACACACATACATATACAAATGAATATACAAGTGAAACTGGGGAATATATCAATGTCAATAACCTGGTTGTGATAATATATAATAGTTTTGCAAAATGTCACCATTAAGAGAAACTGAATAAAGTGTACAAGAGATATCTGTACTATATCTTACAACTGCACGTGACTCTACAATTATCTTAATTTTTTAAAAAAAGAAAAAGAAATGAACTAAATGCAATGCGATATCCTGTACTGGATCCTGGAACAGAAAAATGACACTAATGGAGGAATTAGTGAAATCTGAACAAAGTCCGGAGTTTAGTTAATAGTAACATATCAATGTTGGTCAATTAATTTTGTATGTTGCTAATGTAACGTGTTATCATTAGGGAGTACTGGGTGAAAGGTATACCAAAACTCTGTACTATCTTTGCAAAATCGCTATAGTACTCTAAACTTATACCTAAAAATTTGTTTATTTAAAAAAATTTTCAAAAAGAAAAAAAGTTAAACAGGATTCAAGAGAAAGTGATAAATATTGATGACAAGCAAATCAAATGATAGGATTGCCTGAAGAAGAATGAAGCAACAGAACAGCACAAATGTGAAAAACCATAACCAAGAATGCTTATATGCAATTTAAAAAAAGATTTGAAACCATACATTGAAAAAGCAGGCATATACCTAAGAATATCAACCCAAAATGACCAACAGGAAAGGCCTAGTAAAATTGCTGGACTTAAAAAAAAATCCTTTAGGATATAGTCCAAAATATCCTATGACTGGTAAGATAATGAAAATAAAACGAACAGACTTTTCAACAGCAATGTTTTTGCCAGAAAAAAAATATGAGTTACAGATTTAAGATAATCAAGAAAATGAAAAATGAGCCAAGGATTTCATCCCAGCAAAATTGACCTTCAGATATAAAGAGCACAGACAAAATGTAATGAACAAGCAAGAAAATTAAGACATTTTCCTTTCAGCCTTTCCTAAAGGCTCTATTTGAGAGAAAACTTGAGACAGCCAAAATGACTAAAGAAATACCATTATGAGGACTGGTGGTGAGCATGAAATATACAGTTACTAGTAGAACCAAGACTAAGTAAAGACCAAGAAGGAGAGAGCATATTATGTAATGACTATATGCTCTGACAATATATAGGGCAACCATGAAAAAAAATCCGGGAGAATACAAATAGCATCTGCAAAAAAAAAAAAACCTTTTAAAACTATTTTCAATAATAAAAAATGGTAGTGGTGGTATTAGCATTGTTATGCCTAGACTATTGTAGGTGAATATGGAATTAAAACAAATTAGTAATTATTGGAATACTAATTCTATCATCATATTTTCAATATGAAAAAAGAAGATACAGATGTAATACAGAAGAAATTAAGAACCCCAAAATATAAACTGATCTTGAATTTGAATTGGAAGTTTTAGTATTAACTTATAAGATATTTTATCTTCTTACATATATTTTCCTAGGTCTGTCCACTGAAAAGTCTTAAAAACAATGGCAAATTGAGAATAAGTATCACTAGTGCCTAGATTGGGGTGCTGAAATACCATTTCCCATTAAAAAATTGTTTAAACAGAAGGGCTTCTTGGAGAAATGGGTGATTCCAGATCTAAAGTCGGAAATACAAAATGAGCCTGAAACATCTTGTCATACATGATAGCAAGGAAGCTATCAAAAACCACTGTAAGTCATGTGAAAAGGACATAGGAGCCCAATTGAAGATATTCCCATTGTCTAAAGGACAACTTAAGTTCATATAAGAATAAGAATTGCAACAGATTGAAACTCACAAAAAAATTTAAATCCACAAGTTCATAATACTAACAGATTAACTAGCTACCACCTGAAGCAATTACCCTAAAAAATACATGTATTAGTTTGTTTCTGTCACTTATAACGGAATACCTGAAACTGTGTAAATTATAAAGAAACAAAACTTATTTCTTACAGTTTTTGAGATTGGGAAGTCCAAAGTCCTCAGAGCATACACCTGGTGAGGGTCTTCTTGTGGTTGGTAATTCTCTACAACAATGCAGGGTGTAACATGGCAAATGGCCTGAGCAAGAGAGAGCTAAGCTTCTTACTTGCTCTCCTTATAAAGCAATCTTAATCATCCCCATGACCACCTATTCAATCATCAGTGGATTAATCCATTCATGAGGGTACAGTCCTCACCATAATAGGATTTCCCACCCTCTATAACACTGTTACAGTGGGGATTAGAGTTTCCAATACATGAACTTTCGGGGAACACATTTGACCCACAGCACTAGGTAAATATAAGGATTTATCTTGCCTTTCCTATTTGAACTTTACCATTTATTCAGGAAGCAAACAGTAGATGAGGGGACACATCTCTTACTATTCCAATTAATAAATGAAAACAAAATGGTAGAACTGGAATATCTATTCTAATATTTTGCAAAAACTAATGAACTCATGGATCTAAATATTGATCATTAACATCAGATAACAAAAAAGCAAAAACCAAAAATCATGAATCTCCTGATGAAAGAACATAGCACTAACCTCAGTCTGAGGAACCCTCCATCCTCCTGCCAATTTGCAGGAAATGCAGAGGACAGAGGACCATGTTGAACTGCCCCATGAATGTGCAATTCCCAGACTATGAGAAACTCCACAGGTAAAAAGACCTAAGTTCTTCAACAGATAAACTGTAAGGAAAAGGCTTCGATATAGCTAGTTTAAAAAACACAAGGCAAGATTCACATTTGGGTGAAAAAATTATAAAGAAACAACAAGGAAATGATTACTTTTGGAAGGAAGGGGAGAGCCATGACTGGTATAGGGCACATGGAAGTTTCTGGGATGACTAGCAAGGTTATAATTCTTGACCTGGTAGTTATGACAAGAATGCTCACCTTATAACTCATCAAGTTACACATTTTTTGTGTTATTTTCTATATCTGTTTTATTTCACAATAAGAATTTTTTTTTTTTAAATTAACAGAAATAGTTAAGCAATTATATTTAGAGGCTTCCCTAAGGGAGTTTCTTGGCTCAAGCCCAGGCTCTGTCGCACACCTTGACCTATATATACCTAACTCACTGGCCACTTTCTATCACTTCCAGGTCGGATTCCCCAACCAACCCCCAACCTACCTCTATCATAACCCTACTGTTCACACCCACACTTTCAGCTCTCAGTAGCGTGGACCCTACTAACCTTAGGGCTAACCAAAAAAGTACTGAAATTTCAGACATAGTGACAATGTTTCTCAGCCATTTTTAAGCCATACCCTTTTCAGAGAAATGTAAAACTATCGTGTTTGTACAAGCACATGTGCAAACATCCATCCAGCCAAGTTGGTATGCCTTAGATAAAATCTTTTGCATACCACCATTAGCCAAAAAGATTGTGATGAATCTTATTTTATGTAATTTTTATTGTGTAAATGTGATTTTTTTCATTTTCCACTTACATAAAATTAAAATCTTGAATAGTTTTTTAAACTATAATTGCCCTTCTCTCTTCCCCATACTACTACCACACATGAGATTCTGATTTGTCCTCCTTAGGAGGGTGTGTCTCCACCAGCATCTTACTGAAAATCATTGCATATGAAGGATACATACACATGAACATGGGATAACAATGATAGTATTAATGGCAACAATTGTTTAGCAATATCCAATTTAATTGGAAAGTGAAAGTACCAGACACTCCTCTCTAATGGCTTTTGGGCGGCAGGGGCAGCTGGCTGGTAACAGAGATTGAACCCTGGACCTCAGTGTTATCAGAACCACACTCTAACCAACTGAACTAACCAGCCAGAACCTTCTCTCTAGTCTTAAAATCTGCAAGATAAGTCTTATTATCATCCCCATTTTATACAAGTAGATGGGGAAAACTGACCCAGAGAAATTAAGATATTTTAAGGTCCTTCAGCTAAATAAGCAACAGAATAAGATAAACAGCTTTTTAAATGTAAAATAGATTACTTTTCTCACATAACCATTTAAAAATATGTATATTGTAAGAAAGGAAAGACCAGTATTTAAATGAAATAAAAATCTAGGAGACTAGTACAGAAATACCATTTCAAGCAAGATAAAAGGAGTCTCTCATAGATTGATTCAACAATCTGAGAGATACATGGGAAAGTAGATGACACAGCAGAAAGCACCAAACTGAGAACCAGTGAACTGAGCTTTCAGTCCTGGCTCAACAAGAAGCTGTATCACACTGGGTAAGTCACTTTACCTTTTGAGTGTTGGTTTCCTCATCTTAAAATGAAGACTGAGAAGGAACATTCTAATGCCCACTGATGTGAGTCCATGATTCAAAAGTGATTTCTACAGCTGTTGACATTAAAGGAATAATCTGGAAATGTAAATGGAAGGGCACAGTTGAGTGCTTTTGGTACCTCAAAGGTTGGGAACCTGAGGGTAAGACAGCCATGAAGAAGCCATGCTTAACCTAAATGAAGAAAGATGAGTATTACCCTCTATTAGGCTCACCGTAGGATAGAAATGGGCAAGTATATATGTATGTGTGACTGCTGGACAAACAATGCTCTTGCTGCTGTTTTATAAAACACCAGAATCATGAATAGCAACTAAGGAAAAGAAAAAAATACAGAACTTAGTGTCAAGGCCAGGCTTCTATAAAACACGTAGGCAAAAAAAACAATCCCTCAAAGTCCATGCTGGCCACACCTTCCACAAACCCTACCACAGGACTTGACACTTGTATGCTGAAGTGGCACTTAGAATTAAATAAGAAGTATTATCTTCTCAAAGTCTTCACTGTTATCAACAATTATTATTTTAAAAATACCTTCCTGGTATATGGCATTATGTTAGGAACTATAAAAATATAAAAAGAGGGCCGGCCCGTGGCTCACTTGGGAGAGTGCAGTGCTGATAACACCAAGGCCCTGGGTTCGGATCCCATATAGGGATGGCCGGTTCGCTCACTGGCTGAGCGTGGTGCTGACAACACCAAGTCAAGGGTTAAGATCCCCTTACTGGTCATCTTTTAAAAAAAATTTTAAAAAATGTGGTGCTGACAACACCAAGTCAAGGGTTAAGATCCCCTTACTGGTTATCTTTTTAAAAAAATTTAAAAAAAAATATATAAAAAGAAACATAAGGCATGTCCCTAACCACAGAGAAATTAGTACAATATACAAGGAATCATTAGGGACTACTATAAACAACTATATGTCAACAAATTTGAAAATCTGGAGGAAATGGATAAATTTCCGGATGCATACAAAGTACCAAAACTGAGCCAACAAGATATGGAAAATCTGAACAGACCAAAACAATAAGAGATTGAAGCTGTTATTAGAAGGCTCCCAACAAAGAAAAGCCCAGGACCAGACAGGTTCACTGCAGAGTTCTACCAAACCTTCAAAGAGGAACTGATACCAATTCTCTACAAACTTCCAAAAGAATGAAACAGAGGCCATTCTCCCAAATCCATTCTATGAAGCAAACATCACCCTGATACCCAAACCAGACAAATAGAAAACTACAGGCCAATATCCTTGATGAATATATGTTGGTCTCTCGCCACCGGAGACCAACAACACAGGGCGGGAAGAGGACGCCGGACCAGCCGGCGACAACCTCTTGTGGGGCTGAGCGGGATGATGAGTGTCGCTGGCCTGATCCCCTCTGCACTTCGGCCCTGGGGACAAAGAAAGAACACCGAGCCAGGAGAGCGGTCAAAGCCAGAACTCTGTTTATTGCGAGGGGACAGGAGCTTATATAGAGAGGACAGGGTGGGGGAGCCGTCACCCAATCAGGGGCGGCCACGCCGCGGAGGGACGGGAGAAAGTAGGGCGGGAAAAACGTGCAGAGTCATAGAACCCCGGAAAAGGGAGTAGTTAGGTACGTGCGCTTTGGCCTACATGAAATGGCGGCGGCGAGCTTGCGGCTCACACGCAACATGGCTGCCCTGCTGTACCG
>NW_007726303.1:369523-398435 GCF_000696425.1 Galeopterus variegatus | reverse complement strand
ACCCCGGAAAAGGGAGTAGTTAGGTACGTGCGCTTTGGCCTACATGAAATGGCGGCGGCGAGCTTGCGGCTCGCACGCAACATGGCTGCCGCCCTGCCCCCGCCAAGAAACAGACATTAGATATAGGAAAATCCCTTATGGCGAAAATGCACCATAATATGGCCCAACAAATATAGATGCAAAAATCCTCAATAAAATACTAGCTAACAGAATACAGCAACACATACAAAAAATTAGGCACCATGATCAAGTGGGATTCATCCCAGGGATGCAAGGTTGGCTCAACTTACGCAAATCAATAAATGTGATATACCACATCAATAAAAGCAAAGACAAAAACCATATGATCATCTCTATAGATGCTAAAAAAACATTTGACAAAATTCACCAGTCTTTCATGATAAAGACTCTCTACAAGTTAGGTATAAATGAAAAGTATCTCAACATAATTAAAGCCATATACAATAAGCCCACTGCCAATATCATCCAGAACGGGGAAAAGCTAAAAGCTTTTTCCTTAAGAACAGGAACTAGGCAAGGATGCTCACTCTCACCACTCCTATTCAACATAGTGTTGGAAGTACTAGCGAGAGCAATCAGAGAAGAGAAGAAAATAAAGGGCATACAGATTGGAAAGGATAAAGTCAAGCTGTCCTTTTTTGCAGATGATATAATGCTATATGTTGAACAGCCTAAAGCCTCTATAAAAAAAAAACTTTCAGCAAAGTTGCAGGATACAAAATCAACACACAAAAATCAGTAGCATTTTTATACTCCAACAGTGAACATAGAAAAAAAAAAATCAAGAAAGCTAGCCCATTTACAATAGCCACTAAAAAAATAAAATACTTCGGAATAAAGCTGACCAAGGATGTGAAAAATCTTTACGCAGAGAACTACAAACCACTGTTGAGAGAAATTTTTTATTTTTATATTTTTAATGGTGTTGTCAGCACCACGCTCTCCCAAGTGAGCCAACCAGCCATCCCTATATAGTGATCTGAACTCGTGGCCTCAGTGCTATCAGCACCACACTCTCCCAAGTGAGCCACGGGCCAGCCCTCACTGTTGAGAGAAATTAAAGAGGACACAAGAAGATGGAAAGATGTCCCATGCTCTTGGATCAGAAGAATGAACATTGTGAAAATGTCCATATTACCCAAAGTGATCTATAGATTCAATGCAATCCCCACCAAAATTCCAATGACATTTTTTTTCTGAGACGGAAAAAGCTATCCAGACATTTATATGGAACAACAAAGGACCACGCATAGCCAAAGCAATCCCGAGCAAAAAAAAAAAAAAAAAAAAAACGGGGGGCATAATACTACCTGACCTTAAACTATATTACAAAGCTATAATAACCAAAACAGCATGGTACTGGCATAAAAATAGACACATGGATCAATGGAATAGAATAGAGAACCCAGAAATCAATCCATATGCCTATAGCCATCTGATCTTTGACAAAGGCAGCAAATCTACATACCAGGAAATAGACTGCCTTTTCAACAAGTGGTGCTGGGAAAACTGGTCACTCATATGTAGGAGAATGAAACTAGACTCGTACCTTTCACTATATACCAAAATCAACTCAAAATGGATTAAAGAATTAAATATACACCCTGAAACAATAAAACTCCCTAAAGAAAACATAGGGGAAACATTGCAGGAAGTAGGAGTGCATACAGACTGCATGAATAGGACCCAAAAAGCACAGGCAAATAAAGGAAAAATAAACAAATGGGATTATATCAAACTAAAAAGCTTCTGCACAGCAAAAGAAAAAATAAAGAGTAAAAAGACAACCAACAGAGTTGGAGAAAATATTTGCAAAATATACATCTGACAAAGGATTAATATCCAGATATACAAGGAGCTCAAACAACTTTACAGCAAAAAACAAATAACACAATTAAAAAATGGGCAAAGGAGCTGAATAGGTATTTCTCAAAGAAGACATATGAAAGGCCAACAGATACATGAAAAAATGTATCCGGGAAATGCAAATCAAGACCACTTTGAGATACTATCTCACTCCAGTTAGGATGGCTAACTTCCAAAAGACTAAGACTGATAAGTGCTGAAGAGGTTGCAGAGAAAAAGGAACTCTCATACACTGTTGGTGGAGCTGCAAAATGGTGCAGCCTTTATGGAAAATGGTACGGAGGTTCCTCAAACAATTACAGATACATCTACCATATGACCCAGCTATTTCACAGTTGGGAATATACCCAGAGGAATGGAAATCATCATGCCAAAGGGATATTTATACTCCAATGTTTATTGCAGCTCTATTTACAATAGCCAAGAGTTGGAACCAGCCCAAATGTCCATCATCTGATGAGTGGAAAAGGAAACTGTGGTATATCTATACAATGGAATACTACTCTGCTATAAAAAAGAATGAAATACTACCATTCACAATAACACAGATGGACTTAGAGAAAATTATATTAAGTGAAACAAGTCAGGCACAGAAAGAGAAATACCACATGTTCTCACTTATTTGTGGGAGCTAAAAATAAATAAACACACAAACAAATAAAGGGTGGGGAGGGGAGCAGAGAAGAAGACAGAATAACCACAAAAATTCCTTGAACTATTTAAGCCAAATGAACAGATATGATGTGGGGGGGAGGGGGGTGAAGCAGAACGGGTAAAGGGGCATGAAAATCAACTACAATGTATACTGAGGAGTAAAATTTTTTTAAAAACATACCTTCCTGGTGTATGGCATTATGTTAGGAAATATAAAAATATGAAAAGAAACCTAAGGCATGTCCCTAACCACAGAGAACTTAGTACAATATGCACAGGAAAATAAGCAAAATAACAAGACAGTGAGTGCATGCCTATATGCACATGCATATGTGTCATTTGCTTTGGAATTTAAATCACATTTTTCCACAGACACAACACAGAAGATGGTTGGATTTCCACTAAGCTCACTCCTCAAACTTATTTCATGCATATTTAGTTGAGCCTCAGTAGTTTTCCTTAATTTCTTAATTCTCAAAGTGATTCTCAATTTAGTTGAGGATCTAATGGGAAGATAATTCTGTATAACTGAAAGAAGCATATTCAATGTTATGATGTAATTTTACAGTTAGAAAATGAAAAACTTTTTCATGATACGAAAAAATTATTTTCATTAAACAAAGTTAGAAGTAAACAGTAGCTCTAACATGTACACAGCATGACTGACTGCTTTACATATAACTTATTTAATCCTCATTATTTAACTCATTTTATTCTTAAACCAACCCCAAGGGGAAAGTACTACCAATATCCCCAATTTTAAATTGAGTAGACTAAGGCATAAGGAGGTTAAATCATTTGCTCAGTCACATAGCTGGACAAAGCTTCTTGGCTGGTAGAGATACACAAAAGAATCTATTTTCTGAGTAACCTCATCACCCAACGTTCTTCACCCAGTATGAAAACAGGAATGAGGGAAAGATACAGCCGCACCGTGCTCAGCCAGTGAGCAAACCGGCCATCCCTATATAGGATCCAAACCCGCGGCAGGAGCGCTGCTGCGCTCCCAGCTCCGCACTCTCCCAAGTGTGCCACAGGCTCCGCCCAGAAGATACTATGTTAATAGTTCTATAGGTACTTTTGTTGTGCAGTACAAAGACTGAAATGAAATAATTCATAGTAGTATGGCCCCAAATAATTCCATGTTAATACCACAGACAGGCTCACACAAGGGCAAAAGGATATATAAGTATATACATGAATATTCATTATAGCAGTGTCTTGATGGCTAACAACTGAAAACAATCTAAATGTCCATCAAGAGGGGACAGGCTAAATACATTTTTCATATTTCTACAAGGGAATGCTATGTAGCCATGTAAAAGAATAAGGTACTTTTATACTCATGGATATTGAAAATACCTAATATATATTAACTATTAAGTGGCAAAAGAAAGGTATAGAATAACATGTGTATTATGATTCCACTTGTGGGAGAGAAAGAGGGAGGTATATATTATATATGTGCTTCACTACAATCAGAACATTTCTTAAGAATGACCAAGAAATTATTTACAGTGCCTCCTTCTGGGAAGTGGGGAATGGAGAAGAGGGTCAGTAGATAGTGGAGAAGAGGGTCAGTAGATAGTGGAGAAAGACATTTTTCTTTTTACATTATATCCTTCTGTATTGAATTTCCTTTTATGAAAAGCACATGCAGCTTATTCTAAAACACCTTAATTAAAAATAGAGTATTATAAAATCTAACCTCCTTTTACATAGTGGTTCCTAACAACAGACTAGTATGTAATGGTCTCTGATGAGATGTGTCCAAATAATGTATTTCTAACAGTTGTTAACCTAGAGAACTTAATGATTTATTTTATAAACATCCCTTTAATTAACCCATTAATCCAAAGAGGGAAAATGAGAGGGGGCCTTTAAAAGTCAAGCAGAAGGAAAAAAAAAAAAAAAGATCTAAAAGTTTATTATTTTTAAGAAGGGCTGCATCCCAAAAGAATGGAGGTCACCCCAATCTGGAGATCTTCAGAGATGGAAACAACTTTCTCAAAAAACAAGGAAGTATCTTTCAGTGACCTTCAAATAGGGTTGGAGTGTTCCATGGTGTGGGAAGAAATTTTTTAAAATTTTCATTCTTTGAGGGCTGGCAGTGGCTCACTTGGGAGAGTGTGGTGCTAATAACACCAGCCTCAGGGTTGGGATACACGTAGGGTTTGGATCCCAGTACTGGCCAGCCATCCAAAAAAAATTTTTTTTTCATTCTTTTACAGTTTTGTTTTTGTATATTTTATAATATACATAATATACAGTGGTATTTATAAATTATCCACAATTAAATATACAATATTTGGGGGGATGCATGCTCAAAATGTTTTACTGATAGGGTGTGTAATTAAAAATGTGTGGGGAAAAAAAATGTTTGGAAACTGCTGATGTAGTCAAACAAATTTACTGCAGTGAAGAGGAAAGCATTAAATTCTTATTCCGGGCTGGCCTGTTAGCACAGTTGGTTAAAGTGCAGCCTTGTAATGCCAAGGTTTGGTTGCCCATACGTGCCTCCCACCACTCCCCTCAAAAAAGGGCTTATTCCATGGTCAGTGGATGAGAAGAAAAAGCTGGGAAGAGGACCATGAGCAATGTCTGCAACTCAAAGTTGCAATTCCTCAACTTTTTCTTATATATGTTCCATGACCAAATGCTGCCATTTTTCCAAAAGATTATTTCCTGGATTTGACCCTTCATAATCATTCTGACCGTCCGAATTCTATTAATTCAGGTTTCTGGAAAGGCCTCTAGCCTTTCTGAAAGGCGTTCTCCACTGCCATGTTAGCAGAGAACTGTAAACAGGTCCTTTCAGTGTTCAGAGAGCTTCAAACTATTTCCAAAAGTGAAAGTGCTTATCCGTGATTTTAAATACCTCTGTGCCACTCTTAAATTGTCCTCTCCTCATAAACTGACTGGAACTCTTAAGTCAGACAAATATATTCCTCATTCATCCAGGAACTCATCCTCCCCTTCACACTTCTGTTATGCAGAATAAACATACTCCAAACCACCAAATCAAGTTCTTTTCCCTTCAGAACTTTCTTCAAGGTTCCCTTTCCTCTAATAGCATGCCCACTTCTGATTCCTGGGATTTTAGGGTTGATGGGATTGCAGGGATCATCCTTCTCTTCTCCTCTTTCCAGCAAACCATTAGCATTAGCAGGATCGTCCGACAGGCCTCCGTTCACATTAATATCTCCAATGTTTCTGTGACCTCTGCTCTCAAGACCTTTGGTTTGTTTGGGTCCCGCCTCCCTTTCGGGACACCAAGTTTGTTTGGGGCCTGAGCGCAAAGGCCCGGCAGGTTCTCTCCGACGTCAGCTGCTGCGTACCGAGGCCGGCTTAAGCAGGCCGCTCAGGCAACAAGGCCGTGTGGACAGGACGGACCGGGCGCCTTTTCCCGTCGCTCCCGGAGAAGAAAGTCCTAGGATGGGGGCAGACCGCGTGTATGTGCTCTGGGGCCGCGCAGAGCGACCCCGAAACCCTCCGGCGAGCCAAAAGGCAAGAGAGCTACTAGAACTGGGCCTGGTAGATGAAGGGAGACGGGTGAAGGGCCGGATCCTGGACTGAATCCGGGAGAGGTGGGGCGGGGAGGGGACTCGAGAGTGAATGATTTGGAGGCCCCCGCGGCCCCTGTGACGAGGGTGACCGTTATAGGACTGGCGGAGGAGAGGAGTTGGGGAGCGTCCCCCACTCACCTGGAAGCGGCTGCCGCCGGAGGCTCCAACTGCCCCCCTCCCAATTTAAGCCACGTCAGCTCGGGAAACCCGTACGCGACACCTACCACCGCCGCCGCGCCCGGCCAGGGACTCAACCACTCGTAGCTGGGACGGAAGAGGGGATTAGGACATCGACCAATCAGGGCTATCGGCAGAGCGTTACCAGGGAGACCAGGCACGCCTTGTTTGTAACCATCAACAATGACGGAAACCAATCAAGTCAGAAAACGCTTCGCTTCCTCAAAGAAACAGCGAACAGACTCTAAAGAGTGGGTGAGGGGCGGGATCAGACGGGAGCAAGTGTCCCGGAAGAAGATCTGGAGGAGGACCGGAAATGCCGGGAGGGCGGGCGTTCTGGAAAAGGACAGGTGTTTCCCGTGTGATGTGTACGTCTCGATTCCTCCAGTTCCTCCGCCGTGTTGTCTGACCGACTCAGATCGAGGCTTGGGCTGCTAAGTTTCAGACTGTTGTCACCAGCTGCCATTTGTATTGTTGAGTGAGCTGTGAGAAAAGAGTAGGGATATGGGTTTTGCTCGTAGAGTCATAAAATACTGGAGCTGGAAAGCTAGTCGTCTAGTATGACCTTATTTTACTGATAAAAAACGAGAACCAGAGAAGTGACTTGCCCAAGGCAAACAGCAACTTAGTGACGGATCTCGGACTAGAACCCGGCGTTAGTATGAAAAAAGATCAGCGATGTCTCTAAGGACGTGAGTGTCAGGGATAGAGAATAGTGAATACTAGGGAAGTGCCTCTTAGGAAGTGGCTCTTGAGCTAGGCGTTAAGCAAAGGGTGAGATACGAGGGCTTAGGCCCTGGAATGGAAGTTAGGAGCTCCAGCAAGAAACGGAAATCACGCATACTCTCCTTGAGACCCTAAAGAAATAAAAGTAGCCAGCTCCCAATGATCTGTCATTTAAGGCATTCTCTTGACAGAAAGAATAATATTCGTTTGAATTTATAATCTTACTGTGTATGAGGCACTCAGCTAGGCCGCTATATGCATTCTAATCCTAATGGTTACATAACCCTTTGAGGATCAAACATCAGCTCAGTAAGGCCTTTCCTGGTTACCCATCTAAAATTAGTCTTCCACACACACTATACATCTTTGCTTATTTTTTCCCTAACCATTTTGTCATCTTAACATATTATATATTTTATTTATTTATCTCGTTTATTTTCTCTTTCCTCACTAGATTATTAGTTCCAAAAAGGCAGGAATTTTTGTCTCTTTTGATCTCAGTTATATCTTCAGGTCCTAGAACGGAGAGTATGGCACACGTTATCTGTTGAATCAATAAAACACATATGATTATCCCCATTTTACATGTGATACAATAAGACTTTAGAAGGTTAAGTAATTTGCAGGTCACTTGGTGAGGAGCACAGCAAGCATTTTAAGTAGCTGATACTGAAGCTACAGGACTTTATCAATACATTATGTTCTTATATCCCTGATTGTATCTGCCCAGCAAAGCCCTAAATCTGGATCAGTCCAACCACTGGTTTTCTCCACTCCTACCGTTGGAGTGCAGAATGCTGCAGGAGACATCAGGACAGTGTTGGTGTCATTGGTGACATAGCATCATGACCACTACATATTCAGTTTCCAACTTCACTCCATCCTCAGCACACTCTCGAATTCTTGGTGTGCCTTCAGCTTCCTCTCCTATTTCCCACAGTGTCATATGTTACCAGGAAATTGCAAATTCAAACAACAATAAGATACGACCACACACTTATTAGAATAGCAAAAATCCAATAAACTGGCAAGGATGCGGAACAACAGGAACTCACATTCATTGCTGGAGGGAATGCAAAATGTTACAACCATTTTGGAAGACAGTTTGTTTGGCAGTTTCTCACAAAGCTAAACGTAGACTTACCACACAATTCAGCAATCATACTCCCAGGTATTTAGTGAAATCAGTGAAAACTTATGTCCACACAAAAACTTGCACATGAATGTTTATAGCAGCTTTATTCATAATTGCCCAAACTTGGAGGCAACCAAGATGTTCTTCAGCAGGTGAATGGATAAACTACATCCATACAACAGAATATTATTTAGTGATAAAAACAATTGAGCTATAAACCATGAAAAGACATGAAGGAACCTTAAATGCATGTTACCAAGTGAAGGACCCAATTTGAAAAGACAATATACTATATAATCCAACAATATGGCACTCTTAAAGAGGCAAAACTATAGAAACAGTACAAAGATCGGTTATTGTGGGTGGGGTTGGACAGGGGCAAGGAAAGATTAATAAATGCAATACAGGGAATTTTCTAAGGCAGTGAAACTATTCTGTATGATACTGTAATGGTGGACATATGACATTCATTTGTTGAAATCCATAGGACTATAACACAAAGAATGAACTTTAAACTGTGGACTTTAGTTAATAATAACATATCAATATTGGTTCATTAATTGTAACAAAGGCACCATACTAACGCAAGATGTTAATAATAGGGGAAACTGTGCTGAGAGGTGGGAAGGTGGGGATGGGGATGAGATGAGTACATGAAATTCTCTGTATATCTGCTCAATATTTCTGTAAGTCTAAAATTGTACTAAAAATCAAAGTAGTGTGTGTATACATATATTTTCAAATTTGACTCAAGAAAAAGTAGAAAAATGTGACAGGCCATTAACTATAGAGAAAACATTTAGAAGTCATTAATTTCTCTGAAGAAAAGTACGTACCTAGACCATTTTACAGGCAATTTCTTTTTGGGCTTTGCTATAGACTAAATGTTTGTGCTCCCCCAAACTTTGTATGCTGAAATTCTAACCTCCAAGATGATGATATTAGGAGGTGTGACCTTTGAAAGATGATTAGATCATGAGGGTGGATTGAATGAACGGGATTAGTGCCCTTATAAGAGAGACCCCAGAGAGCTCCCTTGTCCCTTTTGCCACATGAGGACCCAGTGAGAAGACTGCATCTATGAATCAGGAAGTGGGCCCTCACCAGACACCAAATCTGCCAATGCCTTGATGTTGGACTTCCCAGCCTCTAAACAATGAGAAAGAAATTCCTGTTGTTTATAACCCACCCAGTCAGTACTATTCTGTTATAGCATCACAGACTAAGACAGGCTTTCAAGGAACAGATTATATGCTATATAATCTATACAGAGCATGAAAACAGAAGGAATGTTTCCAGCTAATTTTAGAAAACTAGCATATCCAGTTGAACAAGCCCTTTAAGAAAGGTCTTTTTGTAGTTTAATTAAGATTACCTTTGTGATTACTACTTTTCTTTCTCCATATTTACTTGTTTACAAAAGTAAAAGTATTAGATGACAGACTATTTTCAGGGAAGCCTCATGGGGCCTGAAAAGAGAAAGGAGGGCAAAGTCAGGGTGGGCAATCAAGTAGTGACTATGGCAGGGCCTCTAAAACTAATAGCCCAGTTATATCCACAGAGCGAAGGCAGCCCTTCCAGAGCCCCACATGAGCCAGGGCTTGGAACATTTTCTGCAGGCTCTCCAACACTTCTGATTGAGGTTAATGAGCAACAAAACGTTGCTGAATATCAACTGCAGCTGCTCAGGGCTGAGACACCCTGCCAACTTCATCAACAGCTAAAACTGCTCCCTAATGATGTGCAGATCTTTCATATAGCTGGTCTCTGTAAATTACATTTAAACACAGTCATTAAATAAAAATCTTCATTAATCAGGATTCTCTAGGGGTGAAGAAGAGCCTACATTATGAGATTTGGATTTTGTATAAAAATATTTGTTTACTTGCCCAAAGAGCTCTGGGTTCATATCTACTGTATTTCTCTGTATTATCAAAACTCTTAGAAGGAGCCAGAGTGTACAAAATACCCCATAGTCAAAGCCTGAAAAAAGATAATTCTTCCGAATTCCCTGGCCCTCATTGGTAGAGCAACTGAAAAGCTGGCAGAGATATTATCATGTAAGCCCTACGCCCATGCTTGTGCTATAGACTATCCACTAGAGTGGGGGCTGGTGCTGGACAGGAAGCAGGAGGAGGGGTCAGAATTGACTGCTATAAGCAATACACAAGAAATGCACATTCAGGAAGGGAACAGGGAGGTGCTGACTGGAGGAGCAAGTACCTGCCTCTCCTCTGACCTTGCCTTCTGTATGTGCTGGGGCATGGATGCAGGAGTTTTCAGATGCATTTTTCCTTCCTGGATGGCTTCCATGGTTGCTGAGCCATGTCAATAGGGCTGAATCTGACATCTCTCTAAAGTGTCAGAGCACCAGGGACAAGGCCAGGGCTGGGTTGGTGATCACAACTAGGGTCCAGGATCTATAAAAGACATCAAAGACATCACAAGGGACAGAAAAGGGAAGCTAGTAGCAGCTAGAAGAATTTTGGGGAAGAAATTTGAACCATGATAGAGCATAATTACAAGGTAATTAAGGGAGAAAGGGAAGGGATCATGGACCTTAGCTAGAAGGGCCCCGGAACCCAGGGCTAAAGGCACGGAAATACAAGGTGGGAGGACTAGAACTGTGGTGAGATAATCAACCACAATCTCTTGAGAATGGAACCTGAATTGTCATAAACACCTTAAGACCACCTTGTTGCCCCTTATTAAATCTCTTAATCTCGCTAACCTTCCCTGTGTCCTCAAACTGATCTCTATTTTTTTTCAGTTTCCTGCAGTAGAATTCAGTAGTTTGTTTCTTGTGATGGTCAAATAGTTGTCCATGGGGTCATTGTGACTGTCTTGGGACAGAGAATTCACCTGCCTTACCAGAGACAATGCAGCTCTATTCAGTGAAGGCCACAAAGAGATTTCCTCATAAGCTGCACCTCACTCATGTTGGCTGCCTCCAGCCAAAGCAGCATGTTGTGTATTCCTGCACCCAAGGCAGCAACTGAAAGGTGGATCATGCACCACCCCCACCCCATAATACTTCCTCTGATTCAACTCAAATGTCCAAACTCATATCAGACATCACCATTGATGGAGTTTGGATGTGTTGTCCCCTCCAAAACTCATGTGGAAATTTGATCTCCAATGTGGCAGTGTTGGAAACTGATTGAGTCATGGGGTGGATCCCCCATGAATGGATTAATGCTCTCCCTGGGGGAGGGGTGATTAATGAGTGAGTTCTTGCTCTATCAGTTCCCACAAAAGCTCGTTGCTTAAAAAGACCCTGACACCTCCTCTCTCTCTCTCTTGCTTCCTGTCGCTATATGATCTGCTTGTACCTGCCAGCTGCCTGCCACTTTCCGTGTTGGAAACTGATTGAGTCATGGGGTGGATCCCCCATGAATGGATTAATGCTCTCCCTGGTTGAGGGGTGATTAATGAGTGAGTTCTTGCTCTATCAGTTCCCACAAAAGCTCGTTGCTTAAAAAGACCCTGACACCTCCTCTCTCTCTCTTGCTTCCTGTCGCTATATGATCTGCTTGTACCTGCCAGCTGCCTGCCACTTTCTGCCATGAATAGAAGCAGCTGGAGGCCCGTGCCAGATGCAGCTGTCCCAGAATCATAAGCCAAATAAACTTCTCTTCTTTATAAATTACCCAGTCTCAGGTATTTCTGTTATAGCAACACAAAACGGACTAATACAACCATTTGGCTGCTTTCCCAGAAACATTATGAGCTTTATAGACACTTATGGAATGTTAACCTCATGGTGCGAGGCACTGTGTCAACCACTCATATGTGGATTATGCCCTTTATCCTCATTGACAGTCCACCTCTTTGTAGTATATTACAAATAAAGAAACTGACTTTAATGAAGTTGAGAATCTTGCCCAAGTTCATACTGGTCATACATGGTAGAGCCAAGGATTTATATTCAGACATTCTGACATGTAAACACTACACTGTATGGCCTTATGTTCTGCTCACTGCCTCTCAGGCTGACCTTACCTCTCTGACCATTTGAGTGAGTGTCCTCTTTGATCTTCTCTTCCTCTTCTCCTTATCATTTGCAGTGGAACACTCCAAAGAGGCTTGCTATTATCCAGCAAACTCAGCATTCTAGGAGTTGGATGGTCCTGGCAGACACTGGGCAGCAGCCATAGGACTGTAGCCACAAGAAGCGATGGCACAACGAGCTCCATGGTGAATTATTCCTGAACTGGGAGTAAGGAGTTCATTGTTCAGCCATTGTTAGAATACCTACTGGGCACCAGGCACATAACTAGCATTCTATTGGATGTAATAAAGTAGAAAATCTTTTCTTTGCCCTTAAAATGTTTATGATCCAATCACAGATATGCTACTTACAGAAACAATATGCCTTATAATATTAGTAATTACCAAACAACACACAGGCACAGGTAAGTTCAAAGTAATAACATACATTGTACATAAGCTCAAGGTGTCACAGACTGAAGGACTGATCAGAGTGTTATGTTCTTAAAAGAAATGCCTCTTAAAAATTACTTCGGAGTAAAGTTTTGGAAGCTGGGAAACATATGGGTGGGAAGATAAGGGCACCAAATGTAGTGGAATGGCTTATACAAAAGAGCTGGGTTGTTTGCCCCTCTTTCCATAACTGTCAGGTCTATTTTGATGGTTTGGCCTTGTCTTAAAGTAGCATATTTTCAGATTAGATACTTCATCACCCATTTCTAATCGAAGCTGGTTAGAGATGACTCAGCTTCAGTAGTCAGTGGCTAAGACCTGGGAGGTTTACTAAATTTGGACACAGCTCCAGCTCAGAAGTCCTTGACAGACTTGTTCAAAATTGAGGAAGCTCAGGTTTATTTTAAGGCACTTGGGGATAAATCAAATTTCCCAGCCTACCATACAGTAGACTTAAACTCTGCAGCCAACAGGGCCTCCAAAAGTCAGTGATGGAGCAATTTACCCAAGAATTCTCCCATAGAACCTGGCACTCTCAGCCGCATCAATTTTCTACCTCTTCTTAATCAGGTTTTGACTTGAGCCAATGCCGCCATCCTTTATTCTTTGGAGACAGGCTCTAAAGTTGGAAAAGTCAGGTGCTTTAAGCACACAGTTAGACAGTATGATGGTAGCACCTCAAAAGCAAAGAAAGGTTGTGAGTCATGGGTATCTCCTCTGGGAAGTACAGAGATACCCAGTCATGCTTAAGTGTCTGTTTCTTGACTAGGGTTTGCCTGCAGAATGTAGCTGCAGCAGATGGGAACTGGTATCCCACCAATGCTGAGGACGGAGGAACTGCTGCTCTTTGAATTGTGTGGGCTCTGTTCTGGTGTCTCAAGGAGGCCAATATGAGATGGGGTAGATTTCAGACCATTTGTCTCCATGTCACAGTTGGCAGTCATCCTTTATGCCAACCGACTCCTAGAAATGGATGCCAGAGGAGGTGCTCTAGGGGAACTGGGACCTTTGTTCTCCTGACTTTCCTCCTAAGAATGCTGGCATTCCTGATTAGGCACTAGACCCAGGGAGAGACTGAGTTAGCTTCAGCAAAACTGGGACCAGTCCTGATGACTTTTGTTTTATCCTCCTGAACTTCTCAAAACTTGGAACGTACAGCAGCCCTTGATGTGTATTTTCCTGCTCAGCTCCAGGCTCCTGCTCTTATCAAGTCCCTGAATATAGTCTATCTCAGAGAGGCAGAAGGTTGAGATTTGGGGATCTGCTCTGTCTGTAGAACTGCCATAGGTGCTTGCTTTCCTTCTGCTCGATTAGCTTTGGGAAGAGGCATGGGCATGGCAGGTTGAGCCTTATGAGGCTACAGATGTGGAATGAGTAGATGTCCTGGTTCCAGGTTTCTCAGAGGCATCAGAGATGCCTGCTCCTGCCTCGGTGTTAAGGCCCCAATACCTGCCTTTTAGCTTTCACAGAGCATTCTCGAGCAGCACAAGTTTGCCCCAAGTGAGCAAGGCTGAGCAGGAACCCTGGCATATGGGAGAGCAGGATAGCTGAAGAAGCCAGGCACCCTTGCATGGGGGCTGGTAGGGATTGCCTCCCAAACATGGTCTCTGGCCGGGAGCTGCTTTTCTGATAGCTGAAGAAGAGATCGAGCACTGTTAAAACTCCCACTGTGTCTGCAGGAGCTGGAGAAGCAGAGCTGTTTGACTGAAGGGCATGAAATAGGCTAAGCTCCAAGACAATTGATCAAGGCCTCTGCTAGCGCTAAGAGTCTTTCCCCACAAAATCAGCAGGCTCTGGGTTACTCATGGAGCTCATGAAGCCAGGCATGAAACTCTGAAAGTCATGACAGGCAAAGTGTTGGGGAAGGCTCAGGTGAGCTGGGTCTCTATGCTTGAATCCCTATACCATCTTCACTTTTCAAAGGGGATGGAACCATGGAGGAGCAACAGCAGCATTCATTCCATAAGAACTCAGACACCATTACTCTATGAGTCATTATTGATCATTTATAATATATGAGGAATATATTATATATATATGAGGAAGTTATATAAACAGCAGTGGTGACTTTCTCCTTCTGGGGCATCTAGGGCCAGGGGCATGAGGAATCTAAAATCAAAGAAAATTCCTGGGAGGTGTGACCAGAAAGCTCTTATTCAACATTCATTCAATAAATGCTTAACTAAACACAGACCATGCACCAGGCACTGGTATGACTTATTTTTGAGTCAGAATCTAGGAATGAATCCCAGGTCTCATCAATTTGAGCAATTCTCCAGCTCATCAATTTGAGGAATATTCTTTTATGTATCTTACGGGATGTGGCAGGCACCTCTTTTGGGAACTCCCAAGTATTATAGTTTCCTCTGGACACAGCTATATTTAATGCGTTAACATATTTAACGAGTTAACATACTAGCACTAAGGGGCCACTGTATCTCAAGTTACATATCAAACTGACATCTCTAATATGCTTCATAGATACTTTCTTAGACTACGTCACTAAGGCTTACCCTCACTGATATTCCTAACAAAGAACATCACCAAGATTAATAAAGTCACCCCACCATTGCTGATGTAACTGATACATTTGAAGATTTGCGTGTAAAGCAGATATTCTTGGAAAATCTATGGACTTCCTAAATGTCTCTAACCTTGTCCTAGATTTGATGAGCAGAACACACTCAATAAACTTCCTTGCTCCATAAATTTTCCCTTGATCCTATGGAATAAACTTTCCTTGAGGAGAAATAATCAGGAGATCATTTCTTTAACAAGTAAAATACTTTCTTTGTTTACTACTTTAGAGTACTAAGCATGCTGTTTAGGAAGGTGTATTCAACCTAAAATCAAAAACAAGCTGTTAATAGCTTTTGTATAACCAGCAGTTTACAACCTCCCTCCTGATCACAGAAGGGAATTCAGCCTGAACCTGTCCCCTGCCCTGTTCCTCTTAGCTCTCAGATTATCGACCTTCTCATTCCCCTTCCTTACACACATTTTAGTTTGGCTGCCAAGCACAAGAAATACAGGCTGATTAATATGAATGAAGGCTGCATAATTCATAATTAATATGAATGAAGGCTGCATAGACCTAGTAATAAGATGCCTTATATGAGTACTGTAAGGAACAGGTGTTGAGTCTTTGAACCCTGGGAAACTCTTTTCAATTAAGATATGTAATTTCTTCTTTATGCTTGTGTAGCACTGAGGGGTGCACATTCTAGAGACGGCCATTTGGGACCTTGCCTCGCCTATTGTCTTTTCTGTGTCACATATGGGCATTCTGTGAAGCCAATTTATTTATTCCATATTTATTAATTTAATTTTATTTTTTATTAATCTTCCTATTCTGTTTATTCTTTATTCTTGTGAGTGTATTACATAAAAATCCAGAGCACTTAAAATCATTTGGATCTCTTAATGGCAGGGCAAGTCCACATTTGCCTGTGTGCTAGATAAAGTCACTATTGAGTGCCTCCTTCATGATAAACTGGTTAAACCAATACAGCATTTTTCATTCCTCTCCCTAGTACACTCCCCTTTTACTACTTCAGCTGGTCAGTTCAACCTCCAGTTCACTTCTTTGAGGGATTTCCCCTGACTGTCTCCTGGACTAAGTTAGTGACTCTCATGTACACATCACTCCCTGCAAAATAACAATCATCACACTTTAAATCGTTTATTTGTTTAATGTTTATTTCTTCTACTTGGACAAAATCTCCATTAGCAGAGACTGTATCTGTTGTTTTGTTTTTACATCTAGCACAATGTGTTTTACATTATAAATGAATATAGGTCTTCATTGAATGAATAGATGCATCTTAAAGTATAACATGTTTGACAATAGACACTTGGTCAAATGCTGAGAATTCAGTCATGTAGCAATTATTAATTGAGCATCTCAGAATGCGTAAAGCATAGTGAGAGGACTAAAAAAGGTTATAGGGCACCATTCCAGCCCAAAAGAGGGCTTTCATAAAATGGATGAACCATTTGCATACAAACAACTAAATACTTAAATAAATCCCAAGAAACAAAAGAGTGGGATAGTAAATGAATGATTAAATGAAATGAATAAGCAGTTCATTTTAGAGTCATAGAGACTTGTGTTTAACCTTGAACAAGTTAATGTCTCTCAGCTTTAATCTTCACATCTATAAAATGAAAATTATAAATGTTCCCATCTTATATGGTTGTGAGGACTAAATGAGATAATGACCATAAGATTCTTAGAAAAGAATCTGGTACATGTCACATAATAAATATTAACTTTTATTTATTAGTAGTAATATTGTTGTTATTATCACTAAGTTCCTGGGAAGGGTCAAGGTGAGATAATTTAATGAAGGATCTATAAATAGCATATCCATACATTGCCAATAGGCTAGGCAGGGGACAAACTGTAAAAGACTTAATGCTGAAATGATCATCTTCAATTGGCAGTTATCAAACTTTTGGGTTTCAGGACCCCCTAATGTACTTAAGTATTAATGAGGAACCCAAAGAACTTTTGTTTAGGTGGGTTATATCCAGTGATGTGCTGGTAAGTGTTTAACAACTAGGATAGATGTTTCTCTAGGGAAAATTCTTGATTTTGTAGCATTTTTTGATTTCTGTGGAATAACCACTCCCACCAAGCTTGACTTCAAGCTATCAATATGCCATTATTGAATGTGGAGAGATGTGCAGAACACTCTCTCTCACACACACACACTTCCCCCATACAAATGCAATAGACATATTACTTTTGTTTTAAATATGATTTATTTAATCATGTTTATAAATATATATGTATATATATTTATTAGCAAAAGTCCATTCTTTATTCAGATTTCCTTAGTTTTTACCTAATGTCTTTTTTTCTGTTTAAGGATACCATTGAGGTACCACATTAAATCTAGTCATTATGTCTCCTTAGTCTCTTATATTTCTCTCTCTGTTTAGACAAAGAGCTTCTTAAGAGACCATTGTTACTTTCTATGAATCCCCAGCACCTGGCACAATGACTGGGACATGATAGGTTCTCAAAAACATTTGCGGAATTGTACCGAAATTAAGAAATATTGGAAAATCTACAGATAACAGCCAATTAAAATGAAAACTGTATTGTATTCATGAGGAAAGAAAAAGAAGAGCTGGTGCTATGTGTATTTAGCCTAAAGAAAATAAATTAATGAGACATTTACAGTCTTCAAGTAGAATTTATAACAAATTGTAAACAAAAAGATGCTGATCTTGAAGGAGTCATTCTAACATATTTTTACATATGTAAAAATTCACCAAACTGTACACTATTAGGGCACTTGATGCATGCTATCCCTTAATCTGAAAGAACAGTATTACTGCACTTTGTGTATGCTATCCTTTAACCTGGGGGGGGGGGGAAGAAAGAAAGAAAAGAAAAGAGAGAAAAAAGAAAGAAAGAAAGAGAAAAATCAAACTATTCTGGGCTACATGCAGACTTCTTCAAAGCATTACTCAATGACAAAATAGTGGTGTGATGGCTGGCTACACAATTTTGAGGAAAAGTGTTACACTTCTTGCTGTGTAACAGAGACACAAAAAAGATTACTCAAAGCAACATGAATGCAATGAGAAGCCCGAAGGGCCTGCACCTCAGCAACTCCTCTGTTAGAAGGAGAAACTGGGTACAGTCCCAATTCAAAGTTAGCTTCTGTTTTTATTGTAAAGACAAGGAAGTTTTTACAAGAAGGCTCTGTTGATTCAATCATTTCAAAAGGACAAAAAGACACAGGCAATGTGACAAAAGTTATCTACGGCTAAGTATAGCTTAAACAATAGAAACTAGTAACATCATTTAAATTAACAACATGACATTCGAAAGTACAATTTGTGAAAAGCTAAGTTGATCAAACTGTGATCATTATCTGATCCAAAATATAAACTCTCCTTAAATTATTTAAGCAAAAGTTACATCCTTTTGATTAAATCTAAGTATAACTGTCTCTAAAGTTTCCACCAACAAACAGCTTGCCCTTAGCAAAATTTCTTCACATTTTTCCCTACAGTAATTCTTTCAACATCTTTTTACAACAATCAGTTTGTTAAATAATCAAAGTACATAATCCCATCCCTAAACAGTGATTAGGGTTGATTAGATGGGCTGTTGCCTGCTAGCTGTTGGTGTTTGTCTTCTAGCTGAGGACTTTTGTCCCATACATGCATTACCTATACTAAAAAAACAAACAAACAAACAAAAAAAACAACCTCTATACTAAAAATCAACTGTTAATCAACATATACTTGATTAGAATTGATTAGATGGGATTTTGCCCCACTAGCTATGGGCTCTTGCCACCTAGCTAAGGACTTGTGTCCCATAAGTTTTTTAGCTAAAGAGCCCTGGCTAAAAATCAAATGAGAATCAAGATTTTTTTAACCCTCTACAGAAAAGAATGACCCTAAAGTGTGAACATAAATTGTTATGTCCAGTTGAGTTGTCCTTTAACTATAAAAGCCAAAGGCAGACATTCTTAAATATGTAGAAACTCAAGAAACACAATGCCACTGAATCCTCCTGGACAAAATCCAGCCAACCAAGAGCTGAATCGAAATACTCAGAAATTGAGAAGTAGCAGTAAAAGGCTGATAGTGAGCACTGAATCTATTTCAATGTAAAATGGAAACTGAACAATTGTGGAGGTCAGAGTAATAGAACAGAATATAAATATTATCAGAATTAAAAAATTAAAAAACCCAGCAAAAGTCTAAAGGTAGGAGAAAGATGGTAAGAAACCATAAAAGTGTGCTAATTTCCTTATCTTCAACAGCAGAGAGTCAATAGATACTGTCTAACGTTGAGATATGTAATTTAAAAATGATTCCAGGAAAAAAAGTTTCTGTCCGTTGTTTCCCTGTCTACCCATAGTATTAAACAAAGAATGGACTTTGAATGCCATTGAGTTCCATTAGATATTAAGAACTATCTTCCTAAAATCAAAATTGATTTAGGACTATCCTTTCTCTAAAATCAAGATAGGTAACAATCTCCACATTAGAGGTTTTAAAGGTTAGGCAACCATCTGTCTGCAGTTTAGAAATGAGACCAGAGGAACTATAAGGCCCTTTTAAGCTGTATGTTCTTGGTATGTGTCAGAAAGGAGAAGGGGAATAGCAGAAACCCCAACCCTCTTAGCTCTTCTGCAGCCCACCTCCTAGCCCTAGGCTCTTGTGTTTACCCTGGTATCATCAAGCCACCATTGACTACAAGCTAAAATGGGAGAGAGTAGAACCGGCCAGCCAGCATAGCCCCAGTACTTAGGCAAGGGACTGTAGGAGAAAGAGGACAATGAGCCCAAACCCACCTCCAGGCCCTCAGGGTTAAGATCCTCAGGACTAAGAAAGAGTGAGCAGGGGAGAGAGACTTTGGGGAAAGGGACTGTAGCCTCTACAGATACAGTAGCTCTACTGGTTGAGGAAAAAGGCACGAAGATTTGGACATAAATTCCTGGGCTTTGTTTCATGTTTTTTTTTTTTTTTGGTCTGGTAGCAATAGGGACAGTGAACACAACAAAGCAAGAAGAAAATGATAGCACACTCTTCTTACATATGCACACACAGTTTCTTTGTACACATGCACACTCTCATACAGAAGCCTTGAATATCCCATGCCCTTTGCCTGCACACTCAGAGACCACTTCTTATCTTCTTACCACCTGTCATTTCTTCTTCCCTGTTTGTGGTTCTCTCCATTACTCCAGCATCTCTCCTCAGACAAGAGCAAGACCCCTCCCTCGGTCTTTTGGCATCAACAGGCAATCCTTAGCTTTGCCAGTACCATGGAAATTTGGGGGCATTGGGGAGGAGGAGGTAGAAAAGGACTCAGCTGGGAAAAGGGTTAAAAGAGAGAGGGCACAAGACAGGAAAAGAAAGGGAAACTTTCTGGGCATGTTGCTTCAGCTGGAGAATGTATCAGAAAGAGAAGGGAAATTTGATCTTGTTATTGTCATTGCCCTGTCTCCTAGGATGTTGAGTTTAGGCCAAGTCTCTGAGCACTTCACTCAGCATTTTCCCATTCAAACATTAATGTGACTGTAGTGAATGGAGCAAAATCTCTACTCAGTGCCCCAGTTTCCTCATTGGTATGAAGGGAATAATCATAGTTGGAAGGAAGATATATGAAATGATAGACAAGAAAGCTGAAAACATTCTAGAGAGATGCAGGGGACCACAGTATTATATGTGAAGTCCCTTGCCTCTCTGAACAATTGAACAAAATTTTCCTGTGTTATGCCATCCAACTCCCAAGAATGTGAAAGAAATGTGAGATCGAGGATGCCTATAGTATGAGTGTAGAAAATGAGGTGGTGTAATAACACCAAGGTCAAGGGACAGGATCCCTGTACTGGTCAGCCACCAAAAAATAAAATAAAATGAAGTAGAAGGCAGAAATTGGAAAAGATGCTTCATGACCTAAATACTTTCTCATGGAATTAAGCTGTGAAATCACTGGGTAGCCTCACTTATTTCCTTTAGAGACATTCCTCATTGTTTGATGTTCAGCGTCTTCAAACCTGTTGTTTCATATATTATTTGTTTGTTTTCGTTTGTCAGGTGGCAAGGTAAATATGGTTACTCTATCTTGGATGGAATGGTTGTTGTCTTAAACTACTAAGTTTTGGGGTAGTTTGTGATATAGCAATAACTAACTGATAACTAAAATTGATAGCTAGATATGAGATACTTTCGTGCAAAAACAAACAAAAAACCCTACAATAGTAGCACTAGATTTGTAACCAGGTAGCAAGCATAGGCTGTCAATTTTTGCAAGGAAATTAGAAAACTGGCAACTGATATTATGAAGTGGTGAAACTATTTGTAAACCTATTACCTGCAGAAACTTGGCAGAGTGAAAAGCTATCTAATGAACTTTAGCATATAAGCAATGAGACTTTCAGGAAAAAAATCATACTAGATAAGTATGATAAGAAACTATATTTTCAGCCACAACCCCCTGACATCTGCACCCAACCCAGCAGTGACCGAGCTACTGCTAGAAGTCCCCTGGTCTCCCCTGCAGGAATGAGGGGGGGTGTCATGGGCCTCAACCACACCCCTCCTTCTCCCACCCTATTTCCTTCCTCCTTCCCCTCTTTCCCTCCCCCCACAACTGCTCCACAACATCTTAGAATGTAAAATAATAATAATAATAAATAAATAAACTTAAAAAAAAAAGAAACTACAAGAAAATGATGAGCTAATGAGAGAAAAGGCCAGTTTGCAAGCACAATTTAAGAGGACAATACAGGGGTCAGGACAGGTTTGGAAAACATAACATTAGTCACTTCCATCTACCCACTTGGTAAAAGATTCTCAAAGTCAAAATCTAGATTATTGGGCCGGCCCGGTGGCGCACTGGAGAGTGCGCCTCTTGGGAGCGCAGCGGTGTTCCCGCCGAGGGTTCAGATCCCATGTGGAGACCGGTTCCCGCTCACTGGCTGAGCGCGGTGTGGGCGCAACACCAAGGGTTGCGATCCCATTACCGGTCAGTAAAAAAGACAAAAAGGAATAAAAAAAAAAAAAATCTAGATTATTTACATTTAAGGCATTATTAATATAGTTGGATTTAAATCTATCATTTTGCTAGTTATTTTATGATTCCACTTTATCTGCACTAACATCTTATACGTCTTTTTTTATTGTTATTTCAGTGGTTGCTCTAGGGTTTGCAATGCATGTACATAATTCACCATAGCTTACCTAAAAATATTATCCTTCTTTACTGACAGTTTAAAAACCTTAACAACTCCATTTCCTTCCTTCAATTTTTTTTGGCTTATTTCTGTCACAAAATTTACTTCTACATATATAATAAACCATACAATACTTTGTTGTTAAGTTTGACAGTCAATTAACTTTTAAATTGACCAAACATAAGAAAAAACTTTAATATTTGCTTTCTTTTTTTATTTTCCTCACTCTTACTTTGTATAGAGTCATTTCTCTCCTGTATCCTATTCCTCTTGTCTGAAGAACTTCCTTTAACATTTCTTATAGTTCAGATCTGCTACCAAGGAATATAATCAGCTTTGTTTTTTCTGGAAAAATATTTTGTCTTCATTTTCTGAAAGATGTTCTTGCTGTATATGAAATTCTGGGCTGATAATTTTTTTCTTCAGCATTCTAAAAATATCTTTCTGGCAGAGAATCAAATGGCGGAATAGACAGTTCCCAGAGTCATTCTCTCCCACAATCAACCAATTTACAGCTATTAAAAAGCAATGACAGTCAAGTTGGGGCTACTAGAGCTGAGGAGAAGAGACCTACAATGTTTGTGAAGGCAGGAGAAGCCATGATGAGAGAAATAATGGGCCATTCTGACCATTTCGAGCCCCAGCCATTTCAAGGCTGGCCCTGGTGAGCACACAGAGCAAGAGCTGGCAAAAGCCACTGCTGTGCCCTTAGTTGAGGCTGCAGGGGAGAAGGGGGCCTTGGTGGCCCCCAGGCCAGCAAGACCACTAACGGGGTTCCTGTGGACCCATATAGGAGCAAGGGGCCACAGATAACTGAAAAAATGAGCCACTCAGAGGCTGGTGAGTCATCACAGGGGACCAACACATGGCCATTCCCCTGGGAAATGTTTGGAGTGGGGCGGTAGGGGTGACTGGCCCACTGGGGGAACGTGTGGCACAGCATGGACAGCTGATCTGCCCTCCAATCAGCACAGGCCCACTCAGTGGAGACTGGTCAGGAATACAGAACTGCAGGGGGTGCAATTTGCTGAAAAGACTTAGGTCCAGACCAGAGTTTCCACACAACCCAGGTGTACCAGACCTCACAAGACCCAGAAGTGCTTACAAGGTCAACAATTAAAACCTGAGCTGCACAAAAAACCTTCCCCAGAGAATCAACAGCAAAGCAGCAATCTAGCTCAACCACAGGGCTCAAGTGCTGGTTTCCACAGACAGTTCCCCCATTTTAGAAGTAACCAAACGACAACAAATTAGTTCCAGTGCAGAATTTAAGTGGTAGGAATAGCAAATAATCCAACACAGAACTGAAAGAAAAAACAAAACACCCACAGATCACAGACAAAGTTCTGATATTAACCAGTAAAGGTCTAACACCACCAAAGAACACCTATAAAACCTAGAAGGACTGGAAACTCCCCAGGCTCCCAAGCCAGGGTGGGAGAAGGGCCCATGACCTCAGCCATGCCCCCCTGATATCTGCATCCAGCCCAGCAGTGACCACCAGGCCATTGCCAGACAACCACTGAGCCACCTCTGGAAGCTCCCAGGGCTCCTCTGCCAGAAAGAGGAGGGTGCCACGGGCCTTGACCATGCCCTCCCTTCCTCCTTCTTCCACATTCTCCCCCTCACCTTTCCCCTGTCTCCTCTCCACCAACTGCTCAACATCTTAGAATGTGAAAAAATGACAAATAAAATTTTAAAAAATGTATCTTTCCATTTTCTTCTGGTTTGTATGTTTTCTGATGAGAAGTCTACTGAAAATCTTATCTTTGTTCCTTCATATGTAATTTTTCTTTTTTCTCTGCTTTCATGATTTTCTATTTACTTTTTATTTAAAGCAGTATGAACATGATGTATTCAGGCATTTTAAAAATTTTTAATTTTTATATTTTCTATTATTTATCCTGCTTGGGTTTCTTGGGATTCTTGAATATGTGGTTTAATTTTCAGAAATCCTTGATCATTTTTACTTTACTTATTTCTGCCTCATTTCTCTTTTATTTCTAGGACTCTAATTACATGCATGTTAAATTATTTGATATTGTCTCACAGCTCTTGGAAGCTCTATTCTTCTTCCCCCACCCCCTTTCATTCTTTTTTGTTTTCTGTTGGTGTTTCTGTTCAGAAAATTCCTATTGATCTATTGTCAAGTTCACTTATTCTTTACTCAATTGTGTCTAGTCTGCCAATAAACTCATCAAAGGAATTCTTAACCTCTGATATTGTGACTTTTACCTATATCATTTCTACTTATTTTTTTCCTATAGTTTCCTATAGAATCTCTGTGAGATTCCCCATCTTTTCATGCATGTTATCGACTTTTACATTATATCTTTACATTATATCAGTATCACACAACATATTAAATCAGTTATTAAGGTCTTTTTTGTGAATTCCAATATCTGAGTCTTCTCTGAATTTTGTTTTTTTGCTTATCTCTTGACAAAAGATGTTTTTTTCCCCTATCATTTTTGTGTCTGTATTTGACTAAATGTCCGAAATTATACACAAAACAGAAAAAGACTGAGAAAGACACTACTCATGCCAGTGTGGGTATATTATTATATCAGACAGTTAGTGTTGGATGCTGCATAATAATTAGTTTGGTTTTGGTTCCAGTTGCCTGGGACACAGCTTCTAAACCCTTAAAATTTTCTGATAGAAGCATTTTTGCTTTTCATGATGGGCCCTTGGACCATACCTGAATTTATGCTAAGGAGATGACTCAGGATGGGGGCTGAGTACTGTCAGAAAGACCAATCATGTGATTATCAGGTTGGAGCTTTGGGCTATGTGATAACAGCCTGACCTCCAGGGAGGGGAGTGGGGTTGACGATTTGAGTTCAATCACATGGCCAATGATTCAATCATACCTGTGTAATGCAACCCCAATAAAATTCTGAACACTAGTGCTCCGTTGAGCTTCCTGGTTGGTAAGCACACTGAAATACCAGGAGGGTGATGCATCCTGATTCCACAGGGAGAGGGCACAGAACTCCACATTCAGGCCCCTCCCAGACTTTGCCCTAAATGTTCTTTATACTGCTGGTCCTGATTTGTATCCTTCATAATAAACTGTAGTCATAAGTATAGTGTTTTCCTGAGTTCTATGAGTGGTTTTCATGAATTATCAAACCTGACAGGGTTGTAAGAACTCCCAAATTTGTAACCAGTTGGTCAAAAGGGCAGGATCTCTGATATTGTGGCTGGCATTTGAAGTGAGGGCATTTCTGTTGGGAACTATGATCTTAATGTATGGAGTCTGCATTAACTCCAGGTGGATAGCATCAGAATTGCATTGCAGTATTGCAGGGGGGTTGAGTCAAACTAGTTAGTTTAGGTTTGTTTTTTATCTTGGGTATTTTTTTTTACCTTTAGAGTACTATAGGCTTCAAATTCCTTTGTTTTTTCAACTGCTATTACGTTGTACTTAGAGAGGGGTTTGGGATCTTGAAGATTTTCTCAGTATTCTTGCCCAACCTTCCACTTTCAACCATCCCTGTATGCCTTTGCCAAAGGGGGTCTCTCTCCATGCACTTTCTCCTATCCCAAGGGTAAACTGCTGTTGCTTATTACGTGGTGCTAGGCTAGTTGTTGGACAGGGTGTGTCTGTTGTCCTTATCCAGCCAAAGTCTTAGGCCTGGTCTCTTCTGTCTGGTTGGGAGCAGGGCTTTCTCAGGGTTCCTATTCCTCTACCCCATGGCAGCCAAATTGTCTTGTATGTGTCATTGGTATGGGGCAGGAATCCCCCCCCACCCCCAGCATGAACAGATTTCTCCTTTGTATTGGAAGGACTTTTTTTCTACCCATCCCTCATTAACACTGGATCTTTGCTTGTGTCTGGGACTAGTGTTTCCTATCCTCTCACATTCCTTCCTTACATGCAATGAAATATTGCCTCAGCCTTAGAGGTAAGAGATCTTGTTGCCTCCGCTCTAGCAGCTTATAGCATTTAAGAGAAGGGCTTGGGAAGGTGGGTGAGGCTTAGGGCATGTCAATAGTAGCCTATCACCTCATGTTTGCCTGCACCACAAAAGGAGTCTCTTTAGGACTGCTGCTTTGTTCCCAAACATTATTGTGAGCATTTGGTAGAGGTCTAAATTTTCCTGCTGTCTGGGGCTTTAGATATTCTAAACCTATGTGTCAGCCCATGCTTGGTCTTTAAGAATTTGTTAAAGCTTCAATTGATTTCTTCTTACCTAGCTGCCTCTTTCTGCTGTGCTCTACTAAAGATGAAATACTTCATTTCATAGAAACTGAGTCCCATCTCAATTTACTTGGTTGGCTTGAGGCCTCAGCTATCTAATTGGCTCAAGAAAAATTACTGTTGTAGATTATGAGGCATTTTTTGTTAAGGTGGGAACATTCTCATGTGGCTTTCTAAATTCTAAGTGGAACTGGAACTCACGTCTGCTTATTTTTACAGGTGAATTTTTTTTGGGGGGGTGGCTGGCCAGTATGGGGATCCGAACCCTCAGCCTTGGTGTTAGCAGTATCGCACGCTAATCAACTGAGCTAACTGGCCATACAGGTGAATTCTATACATTTCTTTTTGAATTACAAATAAAAATTACACTAGGATTTTAACTAGAATTTTACTAAAATTATCTTTGGGATAATGTACAACATTATACCATTTGGTCTTCTCATCTGTAAATACCAAGTATTTCCTTTCATTTATACAAAGAGCACCCTCCAGTTTCCTTGTGATATGGGGTTATGATTTGTTAACTAATTTTAACTTGAATTCCATACAGTTAAAAAAAAATTAAGTTGGCTTCTTGTATTAAAACACAATTAAAGGTAAATAATCAGAAATTATTAGGTTGGAACCAAACAATCATATAGGTACTTAGGATCAAAACAAAAATTAAACATTATATTTAGCTCTGAGATTCCTGGGAGAAAAGACAAAAAGAGAAGCAGTGGGTTATATAGTTCTCATAGTTTAATAGAAAGAATGTAATTTTATCTGGAGAAATTTTTCTTACATTAAATCATAGTTGGTTTTTTGTGTGTAGTTTCTTTTAGAAATAACAAAATAGAAAATGAGTTTAACCATTTTTTATAGAAAATAGTGAAATGTCCTTCAATTGACTGTTTATTTTACTCAAAGACCAAGAACACAAACACCTATGTTAATAAAAAATAGTACTTCTAAGTAATGAATGTGAACAGTTGAAGTAATCCTGCTGAGTTTTTCAGAATTGTTGAAAATATTTATTTAGAAAAAATCTTTAGTTGGATAACAGCAGAAATGAAAGAAGTCTCACATTCCTATAAACAGTAGAATGCCATGCTGAGTTTACTTCTACAATAAAAGCCACACAAATCTGTCTGTATGGCCAATGATAGGGGTGTGAAGAAGAACTGAGAGGTAGAAGATATCTCTTCGCTTACTACCTACAAGTCTTGTTTAGAGAGGAACCTCTGGAAAATCATGAGTTAGGACAGCCCTCATTTACCAGCATGCCAGAGGCAGAACCAATATAATCTCCTGAAATATAAGATTTGTATTTCTCAAGGTAACTCCCTAAGGGGGCTTGGTTCCACCAATGAATAAAGTTCCTAATTCTACACTAAGTTCATCCTTTGGAACATCAATACCATCTCCTGGTTCTTCTCCAAGCTTCTTCCACCAAGGTGCTTGTATGTGCTTCAGGGTGGTGAGATGAGCCTGCTTGGCTTTGGCTGCCACAGGCCTGGATCTACTTAGGAAGAGCTCAGGTTCTTTCCCTTCTGACTCCTTCAGACTTGGTGCCTCTGTAGTAAACAGAAAATAAACAGATAACTGTTAATAGAGTCCTCTGCCAAGAAAGTAGGAGCATGAAACTACAGAGGTGGAACTCTGCTATTGCAAGCAGGGACAGGATTCCAATTCTGAATCCTTCCACTTTCTTTATCACTGCTAACTGTGGATGGTAAGTGACTATTCAAAAGTTGCAGCTGTGGCTGGTAGTAATACCTCCAACCCCTTGGCTACTTCTGTGTTTAGAAGAAAAGAATAAAAAAAGATGGTGCTTTCTGTTAGATGGTTTATTTAAGAACAGGAACTTTTAAAATATTAGTAGAGGGCCGGCCCGGTGGTGCACTGGAGAGTGTGCCGCTTGGGAGCGTGGTGGCGCTCCCGTCGAGGGTTCGGATCCCATGTGGAGACCGGTTCCCGCTCACTGGCTGAGTGTGGTGCGGGCGCAACACCGAGGGTTGCGATCCCATTACCGGTCAGTAAAAAAGAGACAAAAAAAAAAAAAAAAAATAGGCCCTCTCTCTCCACAAAGCACACTCCAGAGTAATATAAAAAGCATCTGATTTACAATAAGAGGGGAGGACTTGATCACACCTATTTCGGTACTGGACAGATCATCCAGGTGATGAACTAACAGAGGACCAGTTAATTTATCAGATGGAGAGAACAAATCTATGGTTATTAGAGGAAGAGGGGAGGGGGAAGGGGAGAGTTTGAATAAGGGGCATAAAGAATAACTATGATTTGTAAGAATGAATATGCTAATAAAAAAATTTAAAAAGAAAATCCCCCACAAAAAAGAGAATATAAAAATATTAGAGGGCAGAATCTTGATCCTAGAAGATTTCAGCATTCTAGAATA
>NW_007726303.1:333627-369084 GCF_000696425.1 Galeopterus variegatus | reverse complement strand
CAGACCGGTTCCCGCTCACTGGCTGAGCGAGGCGCGGGGGCAACGCCGAGGGTTGTGATCCCGTTGCCGGTCCCGGTCCGGTGCGGGGGCGACACTGAGGGTTGCGAACCGTTGCCGGACACGGAAAAAGACAAAAAAAAAAAAAAAATACAAAATTCAAAAGAAATAGCCATTGAATAGAGAGACCTAACCCTTTGCATATTTACTAAAAGAAATCCCAGAGACTGGCTGAAACACTGTGGCTCCATGGATGTGATCTCTTATTAAATGGACCAGTGATTGTGTGGTGCAGATGAGTTAATTTTTGTAAAAGCACTTCATTAAAAATTATAAAATGCTCTACAAGTGAATGACATTTTAACTATTGTCAGCTACTTCTAAAATACAACCAAGAGCTTTTCAGACTACATAGTAGAATCTGGCAAGTAGGACTCAACAACTTTGAAATTAATAACTTTGTCTGAGCTCATACATATGAATGAGAGCAAGGCTGGGGGAAGCAGGCAAGAAGGAAGTTATGGAATCTGCATCATTTCAAAATGCTGTGTGCTGATATGGTCTACAAGTAGAAATTCCCTGAGGATAGGAGACGGGCTAAAAGTCCATAAATGGTGTTTTCTTTCTGAAGATTTTTGATGTCACAGATCTTGCACAGGTTCTTCCTTTTAGGCAACAAAAATGGAATGAGAACATACTCGTTAACTGTTCAATATTGGTGCTGATCTGAGCCATCAGAGCCTCCCTGTGCTGCTGGGATCTCTCTTCTAGGGCCCTGCTCATAAAGTAGTGTTGAAGTCGTTCTTGAGCTTGGACATGTAGCTCCCTGCTGGCCACATCTGACATCTCAGGGCCCTGGGAACACAGGATAGAAAACTTGTCACAGGAAAGACATATATATCAAAGTATGTTTTACCCAACCACTAAGCAGAGGTTCCAGAATGCTTAGCCATCTCTCATTTTATCAATTGAATCTTATGACTTATATTTACCTTGTAGTATTGTGCAAGTATTAAATAGTCTCACAGCTTTAGATGAAAATGCAGATGGGGAAGTTTCTTTTTGGTATGCTCCCATACCTCACTTCCGCAGAGAGTGGTATTATGGAAAAAGAGAAAAACTACAAATAGTTTGGTAAAGACAGTGGGCATGAAAGAGGAGTAGCAAGACCAACCCCTTTGTCCTGGACTCTACCTGAAAGACTATCTTACTTCTTATCCCATCCCCATTCCCAAACTTATGTAAGCCATAATGTTATAACTGCTCTGGTTTTACAGAACAAGGGGGAAGAATCAGCCAAAGGACCATATTCTTTTGGCTAATCAGCTAATTTAAGGGGAGCTAATTAAGTTTGGACTAGGATGAAATAATCTTAACTGCTGAATTGATAAAGCTCCTGACGCCACAGCTTTCTCAAATTTTCCAGTTCCTGCATCTTGAATGTAACCATGTTCCTGCTATACGTTACTTTTCAGCCATAGAATCTTAAACACCTGCACTAGAGTATGGCTAAAGCAGCACTTTAAAAAAAAAAAAAACAGGAGTATGCATCAGAATTACATAGAGTGTGTTAAAAAAAAAAAGAGAGAGAGAGAGAGAGAGATCAAAGACCTAAACATAAGAGCTAAAATTATAAAACTCTTAGAAGAAAACATAGGCGGTGCATCATGACATTGGTTTTGGCAATGACTTCTTGGATATGATTGGAAAGGAACAGGCAACAAAAAGAAAAAACAGACAAATTGGACTTCATCAATATTAAAAACTTTTGTGCAACAAAGTACACTATCAGCAGAGTAAAAAGGCAGCCCACAGAATGGCATAAAGTATTTGCAAATCATATACATGATAAGGGATTATCATCCAGGATGTATAGAGAACTAAAACTCAACAACAAAAAAACGAGATTCAAAATGGGCAAAAGAGTTGAATAGACATTTCTACAAAGAAGATATACAAAAGGCTAATAAACACACAAAAAGATGCTCAAAATCACTAACCATTAGGGATACACAAATCCAAACCACAATGAGATACTTCATACCCATTAGCTACTATCAAAAAAACAAATGAAACATACACACAAAAACCAAAAACAGAAAATAACATGTGTTGTTGAGGATGTGGAGAAACTGGAACTCTTGTGCACTGTCGGTGGGAATGTAAAATGCTGCAGCCATTATGGAAAACAGCATGGCAGTTCCTCAAAATATTTAAAAAATGATCCATATGATCCAGCATTCCATTTCTAGCTATATAACCAAAATAATTGAAAGCAGAGGACACAAACAGATATTTGTACACCTACGTTCATAGCAATATTATTCACAATAGCCAAAAGGTGCAAGCAATCCAAGTGTCATCAACGGATGAATGGATAAACAAAATGTGGTATATACATACAATGAATACTATTCAGTCTTTAAAAAAAAGGAAATTCTGACAAACGCTACAACATGGGCACAAAAGACAAATCCTGTATGATTCATTCATAGAGACAGAAAGTAGAATGCTGATTGCCAGAAGACAGATGGAGAGGGAATGACAAGTTAATGTTTAATGGACACAAAGTTTCAGTTTTGTAAGATTTAAAAAGTTCTGAAGATAGATGGTGGTTATGGTTGCTCAACAATGTGAATGTACTTAATGCTACTTAAACATGGTTAAAATGGTTAATTTTTATGTTTTGTATACTTTACATTGAAAATAAATAATTTTTAAAAAATATAGATACATGTGGCCACACCAAACTTACAGAATCAGAATTTCTTCAGATATCTGTGGCTTGAGTATGTAATTTTTATAAAGGTGATTAAATTTGTAAATTATTAAAACTGCCAAAAGCATTAGGAACCCATGATCTACTTGTGGGAAAGGAGGCACACTTCTGTCTCTTCATTCTAACTTTGCTCACAGGGAAGAACTTTCCTTGCTTCTGCCCCTCTCTCCAATTCAGTTCTGGTTCTTGGTTAAGGGGGGAGTTGCTAATATGACTGATCAAAACCTAAGAGATTCATTGGTCATATTTTATTCATGGTCAAGCTGATCAGCAGAGGTACACATGATTAAAATTAATGGCAGATTGTGAGTTACTTCAAAGGCAGAAAAGGAAGTGACTTTCAAAGACATATAAGACTATAAAGTCAAGACCTCAGTGGGAGAAGTAATTAACACATGATCTACAGTACGGTGATCATAGAAAGTCAAAGATATGAGCATTTCTATTAGGAGAGCGGAGCTAGCAATATTACAGTGATAAAATCATATGAGGCAAATAGTCAAATGCTGTATCTTATTGGCTCCTGGAGGCTCATTAACAATCTAGCAAATACGAGTTTTCGTATGTGTGTATATGTGTGTTTGATTGTACATATGCAACAATGAATATTTATTAACAGCTACATAGACTCTTTTTGGAAGGTTCAAAATAGCCAGTTTTACTATACTTTTGAAAAAGAAGCAATGACCAAGTTTTGTTGATGTAGCAAGGGAACTGATTTGATTGTGGTATGTAATCGATTTGAGACAAAGTCACCTTCACCATTAACTACATCTCTATGGCCATATTACTATGAAAAGACTCCAAATCCATTAACCCTATAGTAAACCCACTGTGTTACTTTATATCAACAATAAATGTACATGTCCATATGAGACACTGCTTTGTTGATGAATATCATAAACCAGAATAATATAACATTGATATTATGGCACAGAAGCCTACATACTGAATGTCTTCTGATATAGTCATCCACTTGTTGCTTCAGTTCAACTCTGCGTGCATCAGTGAGTTCTTGGAGTCCTCGCCAAGGTGCAAATAGTTTTTTTTTCTTATGGCACTTTGCTAGGAATTTAAGGGCCTGTGGAAAAAAAAAGGTTTGTAATTTTTCTCCCCTAATAGAACTATTTTCTCCCTACAACACATGGTAGTAATGACATTGCAACAGTGGTTAACTCTAAGTGTATATGTGGAGGGCGACAGAATTGTGATGGAGTGAGGGATGACAGTGACTTTTCAACTATATATTCTTCTATAGTGCTTTAATTTTTTATAAGGACATATTCACGTATTATTTGTTCAGTGAGCAATGAAGAGGAAAAAAAAGGAAATAAGCGGGTTCTAGTTTCAATTGTAGTCCCTTATAAACTGACTGTGGGCAAGTCACTTGATCTCTTTAGGGCAGTTTCTACGTCTACTGAAAATAGAGATCCTAATTCTACACAGCCTATGGGATTGTAAATATCAAGAAACAGTATACAAGAAAAAGTTTGGTAAGAGAAAATATTATAAAATTGTAAAGTATGGGGCTGCTGACAAAAGCACTTTCTGAATGTTCTTTTTTATGTCCTTCAGAATAAACTCCTGGTAAAATAAGAAATCTTCTAACAGGCATGATTTGGGACAAATTTGAAATTATTCTTCCAAAATTTTTTTCGCTCTTTTGCCTTCTTTGTAGTTTTTAAAGTTACATATTCATATTACTTTAATTAAAAGATTAAAGCAGGGATTGGCAAATCATGGCCCACAGTCCAGATCCAGCCTGCTGCCTGTTTTCTTATGACCTGAGAGCTAAAAATGTTTTTTTTACACTTCACGTGGTTAAAAAATTCAAAAGGAAAAGAATATTCCATGACATGTAAACTTATATGAAATTTAAAATTCAATGTCTGCAAATTATGTTTTACTGGAATACAGTTATTTTCTACGGCTGCCTTTGTGTGACAACTGCAGAGTTGAATAGTTGCAACAGACTACATGACCTGCAAAGCCTAAAACATTTTACTATCTTGCCCTTTCCAGAAAAGTTTGCTGATATAATTCTACTTTTTAAAGTATCAGTTTTATAAGAATTATTACCAAAACAACTATAATTCCCTGCCCAATTATCCTGTTCCCCAACCCCAAAGACAACAAATTTAACTCTTTATTTTCTTTTGATACTTAGCTCCATCTACTTTTCTGTGATTTTTTGAGATATAGGTATTAGCTATTGATTTTCTTCCATGGAAGATAAGATTTAGCTCTCTTTCACTGCTTGTACTCCCACATCCTTTCTGTATACCCATCCATTCAATATTACATCATAATTTTAGTTAAATCAGTGTTCAATGTTTATGTAATTATGACTACATAAAGGCTATACACTTCTGAACCGTATAGTATACTTGATTACTTTTCCTTCCTTCCACGATTTTTATTTTCTATGGATTTAATAATTCTTTTTTCCTGCTTAGTTTTCTATGTACTTATTACTGGTTATATTTTTCAAATGCTAATTGTCAGGATTATTAAAATACATCAAGCATACTATCAAATTCAATTCCTTGGACACACATTTTCTAGAGCTTTCTGACCTGCTGCAATCTGAATTGATCACTCTCTATACCTACCTAGGACATAGCTGTCATCCTGTAACCTCCATTTACCATCATTTTGGTGACTCTTTTTCATTTTTCCCTTGTGTTTCTTAGATTCCAGGTTGTCTTCTTTCTTGGGGTTCTCCCTTGCTTTAGAGATTTTGTGATGCTTAAAAATGTCTTCAGTCTATCCTTACCTTTAATTGATATTTTGGTTGGGTTTAGAATTCTAGCTGGAAATCATTTTCCCTCAAACACCTGACAGTCTTACTTCAATAATTTTTAGCTTCCAATATCGCTGTTGAAAAGTGCTTTTGTTCCCAGTGTATTTCACAGTAATGTGCAATAAATATGTGTTTCTGTCATTGTATGGAACATTTAGTTGGTCCTGTTAATCGTAAACTCATGATTTTCAGTTCTGGGAAATCTGAATTATTTGATATCCTCACCTCTGTTTTTTCTGTTTCTTGACTTCAAATGTTTGGACAGTTGGCTTCCTGGACTGGTGATCTTCTCTTTATAGACCTGCTTTCTAGGAGATTTCCTTTCTTTTTTTTACTTTTTCTCCTAGCCCTTTTATCATGTCATTAAGTTTTTCTGTAAAATTTTATTGTATTTAGCATCCTGATTTTGTTTCATGTATTATCTTCTCTTCTCTCTCTAAGGAAATTAATAATGGATTTAAAAAAAATTTTTTTTTCTTATCCCTGCAATATCTCTATTTCTACTAAGTAGTTTTATTCTGTTTGTGTTTGGCCTTGGCTTTCCTCAGATATTCAGTAATACCTTTCAGCTGATATTTAAGGGTGGGCACTAAAAGCTGTTTGGAAATTCCGAGCTGCTACGTAGGGCTTATCTACTGTGTACTTCAATATAGGGCCACTAAACTGCATTGTTTTGTTGGGATACTCCATTGTAAGTATACTTATGGCTTTTCTCTTGGGCTGTTCGTATTTCAAAGAAAACGCTTCCAACCTATTGTCCACACAGAGTGCTGACAGCACTCTGGGAGCTGAGCAGAAAAGAGGGCTGGAGATCCTGACATTCAGTATATGATGGTACTTCAAAAAGTTCAAAGAAAATAGAATTAAAAGATTATGCAAATCATTCCAAGAGTTTTTTTGAAGTACTCACATATAAAATTTCCCTGATACTCCTGTTTAGAGTATGGCACTTCAGTCTTCGACTGTGCTTGTACTCCCCTTTTGAAAGATCTCTCTTTTCCTGCTATTCTTCCCTTTCCTTGATTTTTCTTTTTTTGTTTCTCCTTCTATCTCTCTTCCATCCCCTGTTTTTAGTATCACCTTGGGCTTACAATGCAATGCTGGGAATTTCTCTCTGCTCAGAAAAGCCCCTTAACTTTTCTCTTTCTCATCTCTTTTCCTTGTTCTTTGTCATTTCAGGACTCTCTAAAATTGTATTAATCTCGCAATTTGTATTTAATTTCTTAACTGCCAATGGTTTGTTTCACTAAGCGCTTTTGTGGTTGGTCAGTGATGGACACATATAATAGCCTATGTTATTTTTGTAGTATTATCAAGTAGCATCAATTAGCCATCACTCTGGCTCTAGAGACCAGCAGCCATGCCCTTACTTCTCAGCCTCTTCCTTTCTTTTTAAGAGATGAGAAAGCAAGACAAGAAAATCCTGCAGCATTAAAAAAAGGCAGCTAATTCTTCAAATTTAATTCCAACATTGTACCACTACACAGAACTCTAACTTGTTTATGTAAGCATGTGTAATTTGAAATTGGCAAGTTTACACAGAGTTTTTAAAAATTTTTAGAGAAACAATCCCTGTTTCTGCAGAAAGTAAGTGAGGGAGAGAAGGTAAATAACCGTTCTGACCTCTCTTTTCCTGCCAAGGACACTAATAACCAGTTCCTCCTGAGGGACACATTCACTGAAAGGATATTACTACTCCTTTCCATTACTTTCAATGAAGCTGATAAATTATTTCCCTTTCTTTCTTACCAAGGTCAACTGCAGTGCTAATAGAAATATAATGCAAGTCACACATGTATTTTTAAATTTTCCAGTAGCTACATTAAAAAAGTAAAAAACAGGTGAAGTAACATTTTGCATATACTAAATTATGTAAAACATATTATAACTCAAATATACACAAAATATTAGCATTTCAATATGTAATCAATGTAAAAAAGTATTATTGAGAAACTTTACACTTTTTTTTTTTCATACTAAGTTTTCAGAATCTGGTGGGTATTTTACACTTATAGCACATTTCAATTTGGACTAGTTACATGTCAAGTACTCCACAGCCACATGTGCATAATGACTCCTGTACTGGACAGTGCAGATCTATAATGCATCTTAGAAAAGGATGCTTTAAAAGTATGGCAAAATGTGTCCTTTACTGCCCACTGCCCTGTTATAATTTTCTCTACTACTTTCCCATTTTTCCTTCTCTTTTCCCCTCTTTGAAAGTAATCTTATTTGCTTTTCCATTTTGGCTAACTTTGCTTTGACTTCACTGTTACTTTTAGTAGTGAGATGCAAAGACTATAAACATAACCTTGACCCAAACCTTTTTTGTTCTAACTTCAACAGAGACTCATATTTCTTTTTGGGGGTAGGACAGATATGAGGTGAACATGACAAATCTTTTTCCTCTTGTGCCAAAGGAAAGTATGAAAGTCAAAACAATCTTGCCTTCATAGCCCTCAGATACTCTCCTATGATCACCCCTGCTTCTCTCTCTAAGGAATGGTAGACAAACTGAAATATCTTACTTTACAGTAGAAGACCTTTTCACAAAAATATTGGGCTCATCTAAAGCAGGCAAGGTAGTTGGTCTACTTAAAGGGGCCCCTATGATCACCCCTGCTTCTCTCTCTAAGGAATGGTAGACAAACTGAAATATCTTACTTTATAGTAGAAGACCTTTTCACAAAAATATTGGGCTCATCTAAAGCAGGCAAGGTAGTTGGTCTACTTAAAGGGGCCCAATTTTGGCAGGGAAGACTTTAAAAAGGAGGTAGCCATAAAGTAAATGTATTAGAAAAGAGCCAAAGGAAGTGTTTCCAACCTTGATATTAATGGGTTAATCCTTATATGGCCTTGTTTAGCAGAGGGCAAATATCAAGCCTGCATGTGATTTAGTGATTGTGCAGAACTGTTTGTTGCAGATATAAGCTGAGATCCTCAGAAGAGCCTGAAGCTGGAGGACACCTCTTCCCATTTCTCTGCTATTTATTCTACGGTGTTTTTTGAATTGGTTTTAAAAAATCTTTGTAAAAAGTTAACCACAAAGACTGTTCAAAATTTATCACCATGAAAAATTAAAACTGACCTAAAAGTTAATGACAAGAATTATTAAGCTAAATGCAATAGAATCTGAAATCCTAATATGAAAGTTAACCATGTATAAGAGGATAATAGATAATTAGGAAAACTAGTCATTAAATGGGAAGAAAAAAAAAAAAAAGAAAGAAAGAAACCTGCCTTGTGCAGTGCTTTTCTACGGCAATAATTTACTATGTTCCAGGTCAATCCCAAGAAAATTATCATTTAAGAACACCACTCTGTAATTCAGGATTAAAATGATCTAATTATACCAAATACTTCATCTGTGCATTAAAAAAATCAGATATGCTGCAGTTGCATAGGACTTTACAATTTACAAAATACATTCCCATAAATTAGGTCATCTGATCTACACAACAATCAAGTGACATAGGGCAAACACCTGCTGAGAGCTGACGACAATAAATAAGACTTAGCTCCTTATCCTTAAAGAACTCAGCACAAGTAAGAAAGAAAAAAAAAAGAACAATAACAACACTGCAGTATTGTAAATGATATACAAGTTTCTACGGCAGTGTTAAGGACCAAGTACCTAAAGTTCGGCCAGAGATAAGGAAGTTCTTATTTTATAAAGGAAGAAACTGTGGCTCAGGAAAGCTAAATGACTTGACCAAGGCTTTACTACAGTTAAATAGCAAAATCAGATCTGAACTTATGTTCTGCCTTCCTAATCCAGAGCTCTTTTTATCACAGACTCACTGCTCTTTGAAGTGTGACAGCTGCTTTATACTCTGTGAGAGATGGCCTCTGTTGGTGAAAATTTTTCCTTTCCCTGTACCCTCTCCAGTGTTTCTGGATAATCAGTGCTGATTTCTCTTCCATTTCACGATTATGTTTCTCCACCTGACCTAAAAAGATGACAGACACTATTACAACATACTCACTACTATGCTTTCTCAAGTTCTAAAATCAGACACTGGTAATAATAACAATCTTATAGTCCTTTTATTTTTTTTTTCATTGTTGTTCACTAATTTCCCCAATTCTATTAGTTTACAATGGTTTCAAAATTTTAGAAACTAAGGGTTTCCCACATTATGCAGCTTCTTTAGAGAAGGACTCATAATATTTTTGTGGAAGTACAATGAGAAAAGGGCTGAAAATCCAATAAGAAGACTATTTTTAAAAAAAGAATCACAAAGTCCATGGCTAGGAAATCATTCAGTACCACCAGAGGAAAAGGGTAAAATGTGTATGTGTTTTCTACTCTGTGTGCTTTCAAATTTCTCTTAAGTCACTCAGTTATACAGATGACTTCCTTTTATTTTCAGGGAGTTAGTCAGCATATCACCCAGGGTTCACAGTAGCCAAGTTACAGAATAAGGCAGTAGAAGGTAGCAGCAATGCTAATAAGAAGGGGTGTATTTGAGAGAGAGTACAAAAATTGATAGGATTTAATGACTACTTAGATGTGGTAGTGAGATAGGGAAAGAATTCTAGGATGTCTCAGATGAGAAACTGAGTAGATTGTTGGTGTCATTACCTAAGATGAGGAATACAGAAAGGAAATGTGGTGGCAAGATAATGACTTTAGTTTGGGGGATGCCTGTGGATATCCAAGAAAAGCTATCTGAAAGGCAACTGGCTATAGAGTTCTTCTGTCCAATACAGTCGACACTAGCCACAATTAGCTACTTAGTTTTAAATAAAATAAAATAAAAAATTTAGGTCCTAGGCCGGCCCGGTGGCGCACTGCTATAGTGTGCAGCTTGGGAAGTGCGGCAGCGCTCCCGCCGAGGGTTCGGATCCCACATACAGACCGGTTCCCGCTCACTGGCTGAGCGAGGCGCGGGAGCAGCACCGAGGGTTGCGATCCCGTTGCCGGTCCCGGTCCGGTACGGGGGCAACACTGAGGGTTGCGATCCATTGCCGGACACAGACAAAAAGGAAAAAAAAAAAATTTAGGTCCTTGAATGCACTAGTCACATTTTAAATACTCAATAGCCACCTGTAGCCACTGCCTACCATGCTAGATAGTGCAGACATAGAACATTTCATTTTTGTAAAATGTTCTATGGGGCAGTGCTACTCTAGAGCTTAAGAGAGAGGGAGAGAATGGAGACCAGACTTGAGAGTGCTAAGCAGTTAACTGATAGTTAAAGCTATAGTTATAGATAGGACACCATAAGAAGAGCAACATGAGAATGATGGGTTGAGGATGGAATCCTGGGAAATATCCATATTTATGGGAAAGGAAGAAAAATAAGGGGCTATTGAAGGACCCTGGCAATGAACAATAAGGAAAGTAAAAGAACAAGGAAATAATCTTGACCTCTTAGACCTCTCAGACCACACTTTATTATTAATTTCAGCTTAGACTGTCAAAGGTGGCAAGAAGATGTCACAAAGTTTGTAGTAGGGAATGAGTGAAGTTCTGATGGCACAATGTAGCAATATTCTAACTCTTTACATAAGTTCAAGGGGTTTCTTTATGTCTCTGATAGCAATCTTTAAGCATTAGTTTTTATGTTTCATTAATTTATCTGAAAGATAAGAAAAGAAACACTGGTGGGGAGATTGCTCACTATCAACTAATAGACCTGAATCTGAAAAAACAACTTTTTTTGGCTCAAGAGATTTAATAAGGTTTATCTAAAATAAGGTGAAATAAGCCAAAAAGAAATCATCGGGTAGCTAGGAGATCTGGTTTATTAAAAGATACTCTAAACATTCTTACTTACAAAGTTGATACTGCCACCTACCTGGATGAACTATTTCAAGCATACTCAGCCGTAATTCTCGGGAAAGTCTCATGGCTCTCTGTCTTTGAAGTTGCAATCGTAATCTGAGGTCCTCTTCTTCCTTCTTCCTATTTAGCTTTAGCAACATCTTTTTTCGTTTAGATCTGTGATGAAAAAAACAGTAAGTGTCTTACACACATTTTTTCTAAATCATATGTCCATTCAAATAATATATGAAAAAGTACCTAACCAAACTGGTAATCAAATAAATGCAGACAGAAAAAAATTTTTTAAGATTAATTCGTAGTGTTGTTAGGGTATGATGAAATTAAGTTGACATGAGCTCATATTATACAAACTTTCTGGAGAAATAGTTGAATATATGCATCAAAAGTTTGGAGAAATATTTGAAGTATATATCAAAAGCCTTAAAAATGTTAACCAACTAATTCCATTTCTAATAATTTTCACAAGGAAATAACCAGATTTATATGTAAAGATTTATGTTCAATAATGTTCTTCATAGCATTACAATAGTAAGTTAAAAACAAAGTGTGTGTCCCACAACAGAGAGTTGAATAATTAAATTCTGGTTCATTCATCTGATGGGATTCTAAAATCTATAAAAAAAAAAATAAAATAAAACTTTCAAAGAACAGTGACATGCGGATATACCCGAAATCTAATATCAGGTCAAAATACAATCAGGATATAGAAGAGTGAGATCCAAACTGTGTTTAAAAAAATTATGTTTACTTACATAGAAAAAGAAGTGATTAAAAAACATTAAAATTTCAATAGCCATTTTTACTGCATGGTGCGATTATAGCTGGTTCTAATTTTCTTCTACGTTTACCTATTTCTCAGTTATTGACTAATAAGTATTATTTTATAACTGGTTATGAAAATTTTCATGTGGCCACAATTCATTTAATTATCATTTCTGTATCATCTACTTTTATTAACCAAAATTTCTCCTTAGCCATTTCTTCCCAGTTTTTGTTGCTATGTAAGGAGACCACAAATATTAGTCTATGATAAATATACTCAAAATGCTTTCAGATACCTATAGAAAAAGAAAACAAAGAGGATAAAAAAAGAGAAGCAGAATACACTATTTTACCTCTATAGACTTAATTTGCATGTGTCTCCCTCAAGAACATGTTTTCTTAGATTCTTTTCCTAGAATTAAAATGCCAATAAATGTGGTACCCTGGCTATAGCTTTGTTGTGTTAACAACTAGACTTCATAATGGTGTAGGCAGAGAGGATTATCATGATTTTCAACTCAATTTTCTTTTGAAAAAACAAAAATAATTAAGTGTAAGACAACTTTAAAAAGAAATCTTTTAAAGTAAAGAAAGAAAACTCACAAAATTATTTTGATAAAACTTTATGCATGTGTAGTTGTTTGTTTTCTTACAATATTTTAACTTCAATCAATTACAACTTAAGTTTTCTCTGGCTTTCCAATTAGGCCAGAGTTGAGGGTTTATTTGTTTTGTAATTTCTTTCTTATTCCTATTATCAAAGGTAGAGAAGACCTCAAACGAATATATCAAAAGAGGGGGTTTAGAGAGGATGTAGGGCTATTTGAATAGTTTCTAAGTGTCTCTTGCTATTCCTAAAAGTTAGAGATCAAGAAGTAAAAGTCCTCTCCCTTCCCTAAGAATAGCTGATAGAAACTTGCATTTCCTACAGAACTCTATCCTCAAAACTTCGAGGTTTTATGTCATGTACATAATGCTTTGTCCTTTACCCACTTATGGAGGGTAAAAAGAGAGCAGGTGCTAAGTAGAGTCTCCTTTCAAATTGATTTAAAAACAAACCCACCTCTGTTTCTAAGTTCTAATTGTTACTGATTATAATGTCTAACATAGCATTATCAATATTTAAAAATACTACTAGTGTGAGAAACATAGTAATCATTAAACTGAATTGCTAGGACATTTAATCTGTCAGGAAACCTGGGTTCGAGAAACACCTTAAGCATGAAGGCTATGAAACATGGCAAAAATGAAAAGACTGTAGAATATGAAGATGGAAGTAAAATAAAAACCAGGAAGACAGTAGAAAAGTATGGTTCAGTGACTAAAACACCAACTATAAATCGTAAATATATGTGCTTCTTAAATTCATATTCTTTTTGAGTTTAATAAATCAGGAATTGATTAGATTTTTAATGTTATTTCCCCCACTTAGTAACCTTCTAATTAGTTTAAGAATTTCTATAACACTCAAAAATTAAAAGATTATTCATCCAACTGGTTTCTTTGTAAGAAATAGTAGGCATGTGACCACTTGGCATGTGCATTGCTCCTCTGAAAAGGAAATGACTGATCAGATATAATATTCTCAAAATAACTTACATAAGTACATTCCATGACATACATTTAATTAACCTGAATTTTCACCAATAAAGAGGGAGACGCCTAGGATAAATATGAATCTAGGGGATCCCATATGAGTTGATGGTCTTGTTCATCTGAGTGATTGCTGCCTGCCTGGTATTGTGCCTTAGGAAGACAGAGAAAAGATACCATTCTGCCCAGAAGGAGCTCAGTTTCAAGGGGAAATCAAACAAATGTAATTAAAACACCTAAATATCAGCACTATGATAGAGGCAAGTAAATTGTGAGGATTGTCTAAGATAACTGGAGCAGCTGTCAGCTGCTTCAGAAAACCTTGGTGAGAAGAGTACTTAACAGAAGGAAAAGTTTTTGACCATGAGAAATGATTAAATAAAATAGAAATCCTATGAAAGTGTTTTAGCAAGGGTGTTGACTATAAAAGAGTGCTTCTTAATGAATCTAAAGAGCACTAATCAATCTGGACCAATAAGTGTGAGTAGTAGGAAGTCCTTCCACCGCAAAAAGCATGAGAGGAGAAAATTACGTTGAGATAACGATCTAACCACAAAGGAGCAGAAATAACCTTTGCAGAAAGCCCAGTTACAAAGGAAGCAAGGGGTATTTGCATAAACTGTAACAACTGATAGATGAGGAAAGGTGCTGAAGCCTGAAGTAAATTTGAAATAAAAAAATTAAATGGAACCCAAAAGTTAAAACTGTATGTGTACTCTAGAACCTCAAACTCAAAATACTGAAAAGGAAACACATAATGTGAGACAAATAATTTTGGCTTTACTGTTTATCTTTTTAGTAGAAACATTTATAACTCATTTGATTTAGTCACATAAAGAAAGCAGTAAAATTTCTATTTTAAAATAGTGGAATATTAATTAGATTTCACAGATATACCTCTAAGTGGATGAAATCTTTAATCCTGGGATACTTCTAAATAAAAATTTTAATATTGAAAGAGAAAGTAAACAGATCAATTTTGCACCTACTATGGGACTAAACAGTAAAGGTCTGAACCCATGGTATAGGGATACCATTAAATGTTAAGAGTACAGATAGCTGAGGATGATAGCAGGTAGAATCCATAAGTAATAACTCCTCTATCTGAGTTCACCACAGAAAGCAACCAAAAAAATCTCAGACTCCTTGGAATAAAAGACTGACTGTACACTGTGACTCTCAAAGTATTCAGTATTTCCCAAATTTATTTGACCACAGAAATGCTTTTTTAAATGTTTTTTTTTAAGAAACAGCATGTAGGACAGGTAATTAACTTTGATCAATGTTTGATGGATAATATTTGCCTCTCATGAGTACTATTTAACACATCTGTTTTTCTAACTAGATTTGTAAATATTCAAGGGCAGAAAATGTGCCATATGCATTTTTTTCCTCCTACTATTTTCTAAGTGCCAGGTAATATGTTACAAAACTTTATATCATTTCAAATTTTATATTATCTTGATCTTGTGAGGTATATAAGCTATTATCCCCATTTTATAGATTGGAAATTTGATACTGAGAGAGGTACAGCAGCTTGTCCAGTCACTCAGCCAGTCAGTTGCTGAAGTGGGATAGAAACTAAAATCTGTTAAATTGTATATCCATCCATCTCCTGGCATATACTAGGCACTTGATACATGTTTTAAAAAATTAACACTTTTCTTTGCTAACAACAATATTCATGCCCAATATAATATTCATGACCTGTTTTTAAGTCTTCTCTGAAGAAAACTTTCATAGGACATCTGCTAAAGGATAAAGTAAGCTGGGGTAACTTCAATGTCTGTGACAATACAGTATTTTGAACCCTGAAGCTATTTTAAAATGTTTCTATAACTGAGAAATGCAGCTGCAGTTATTAAAAGAATAGTTTCAGTTTTCTTTAAAAAATTGACTTCTGTAATATGCCAGTTTCATTTTAGTGAACTAAAACTTGGCTTTAAGTTAGCCTGCATAAAAAAATTACCTCTGAGATGGCTCTATTTTATCACAATTGACCTAGAGGCCAAATCATTTCTTTTTGTTCTGTCACCTCTTAAGAATCTGGATGGGTTAGTCATATCATAAGGTGGACCATGTCTTCAGTATTTCATTTTCAGTTTACTTGAAATAAATGATAAACTACGTCATATCTCAATGACCATATCCATCCATGCCATATTTACTCAGGAAAATCAAGTTAACATATTAAACCTTGATATACTCATATATGTATTTATCATAATTATATGTAAATGATTATGAAACTGTTGGTTTTTGAGGGTTTAATAATATCATTGGCTCCCTCTGAAGGCTTGGCCCACAAAAAAATATTAAGTGGATAGGATTGTGTACTTGACACATCAGATTCCTGTCTTATATTATGATGTCCTTTGCTTTGAAAGTGCATCTGGTTACTGGAGTGCTGGTGCTCAGAAATGTATGGAACAAGCAAAGAAAAAAAACATACCAGGAAATTGAAAGAAAAAAAAAACAAAAAACAAACCAACACCCTCCATTTCCATTCAACTGTACTCTAATAAGACTCTCATATCATCATTCCCCTCACCCATTTTTTTTACCTGAAACTCCTCTGCAAAGCAATGACAGCAGATGGAAGCTTCTTTAATCTCTGTCTAGTCTGGAAACCCTTCCAATAAGCTTGAATCAAGCAAGCTGCTTGATGTAGTTTCTAAAATTAAACACCAGGAATAATTTAGAGACATCTCTAGGAAAGTCCGTTTTAAAAGTTTACCTCTTAAACTATTGGGCCAGGGAAAGTATTAATCTCCATCTCTAACAAGATGGGTAGGAGAGAAACACTAAGTTTGCAGGTCCAGGACAGGGAAAGCATAGGATTTCTAAACCTCACCTCCCAAAGGATATATGTTGGGCTCACTTAGGCAATATCTTGAACATATTCAAGATATCGTCTAGTTAGCTCCAAATTCTCCCTGACTAATCTCATTTCCACTTCCTTTTCAAAGGTTTTATAGTTCTACTTAACCTTTCATAATCTATTTTGGGCTAACATGTTAATTTTTTTTTTTAATTGAATCATAATTGATTATACATATTTTTAGGATTCAGTGTTGACATATGATTAAATCAATATTACTAGTATGTATATTGTTACAAATTGTACTTATTCTTTATGCCCCTTGTCCAATCTCTCCCTATCCCCCTCCCCCACCCTCACCCCCCACCACTGATACCCCTAGATTTCTTCTCTCCCTCTGAAAGAGTAATGGTTATTCTGTTGACTTGTTGCCTAGATGATCTGTCCTGTGCTGAAAGGTGTGTTCAGGTCCCTCAATATTATCATAGAACAGTTGCTTCTTCTGTCACTCTGGAATGGGCTTTGAGGAGAGAGACATCCTATCCTTTTCTTTGGTCTCTGCTGGTGACTCTCCTTGCGTCAATGCATTCCAGTGGCCGGTGGACCACCTGTGTGGTGGTTGTGACCTCTAGCCATTTTCATGGCAGCTGTGGTTATTGTGGAGGCTGTGGTGGGCCACCCACATAGAGGTGATGTTTTTGGCATGCTCCTTGGTGCTGGTGGTATGCCTGGTTGTTGGCAGGTGGTCTGGTCCATGGCTCCATACCATGGGCCCCTGGACGGGGCCCCGAGGCACTGGCAGTGTGCCTGGATGTGGGGGGGGGGTCTGGTCCCTGGCTCCAAGCCTTAGGCCCCTGGGGGGGCCAAGTGTTGGCAGTGTGTGTGGTTGTGGGCAGGGGGTCTGGTCCCTGGCTCCATGCTTCAGGTCCCCTGGTGGGCCCCAAGGCACTGGTGGTATGCCTGGGCTAGAACTAATTTTTTTCCTTTGTTTACTTCTAAAATGGGGGAATTTCCTGTGGGAACCAGAACTTGAGCTGTGGGGTTGAGCTAAATTGCTGCTTTGCTGCTGTCTCCCTAGGGAAGACTTTTTGTGCAGCTCAGCGTTTAATGGTCTACTTTATAGGTACTTCTGACTCTCTAGAGACTGGGTGCACCAGGGTTGTGTACAAATTCTGATCTGGGCCTGAGTCTTTTCATCAAACTGCACCCCTGCAATTCTGCATTCCTGACCAGTCTCGTCTGAGTGGTCCTGCACTGATTGGAGGGCAGATCGGCTGTCCTTGCTGTGTCCCAGTGTTCTCCCAGTTGGCCCATCTTCCCCACCGCCTGTGCTCCATACACTTCCCATGGGATGGGCCCTGCACCGGTCCCTTGTGATGACTCATCAGCCTCTGAATGGCTCCCCCCTTTTTCAGCTGTTCTAGTTCCTTGCTCCTGAGTGGGTCCACAGATACCCTATTAGTGGTTTTACTGTCCTGGAGGCCACCAACGTCCTCTTCTCCCCTGCTGCTTCCAAGCAACTCCATCCAAAAGGCACAGCTGCAGCTTCTGCCAGCTCTTGCTCCATGCGCTCAGCAGTTCCAGCCTTAAGGCGGCCGTGGCACACAATGCTCCGAGCAGTTTTTTCTTTCTCTCATCGTGGCTTCTCCCCCTTGATGAATTCTGTAGGTCTCTCTTCCTTTTCCCCTGAGCTCCAGTGGCCCCAGATTGACTGTTGTTACATTTCTATAGTTGTAAATTGGTTGATTTGTGTGAGAGAGCAATGCTGGGGACCGTCTATTCTGCCATCTTGACCAGAATTCCTAACGTTTTAATTAAATAGGCAATCAACCTGGTTAGGTTCAGACTGTAAGCTCTGTTGACCTTCTGTGGTGGCTGTTCAAATCTGTTTAGTTCTATAAACTTTTGGTATGCTGTTTTATGTCTGTCCTGTACATGCATAGTTGTGAGATTAGTCTAAGATTTGTGAAGGTTCATACACAGAACTAGAGAATTTCCTTCCTTTGCTCTCTTCCTTCCAGGTTCTCCTCCTCATCCTTCTGCCTATCTTGATCTTTTTTCATGGCTCTGATTGGTTTTGGATTTGGAATATACAATGTACTCATTTCCTTTTAGATTAAAAAATATCTTTAGTTATTTTAGATTTAAGTCTGTTTTCCATATTTATTTTAAATTTTCATCTGGAAATCAGAAAGCTAAATGCCTCTTCCTATTGAAATGGTCTATCTGGAGCCACCATTTTGAGTATACAAGAGAAGTGTAAAAAAACAATCAACAAGCTGCTGTCTCAAACTTCTAAATAATTTTTATTAATGCAAGTATTTACATGGAGGCAAAAAGCATTATTGTTATATCTTAAAAAACAAGATGGCTAGCCACAGGTGACCATAATTATAGTTTGCTACAATTTTGGGGGGAAAAAACAATGAAAGAAGTTTAAATTGCTTATAGATAAAAGAAGATCAACACCAGAGATGAGAATTTCTTAAGAAATTGTGAAAAAAAAGTGATGCGGTGGTATCTATAAGTAGATGTAAATGAGAGACTAAGATTATGTTTGTGGGCAGGCTGAATGGTAGACAGACAGAGAATTTTAAAGATATAAGTGCTTTGCTTAAAGTGTTAAGAGAAAGAAAGTGAGAAACATTTAAGGAAAACAGGTTTAATACAGTCAGCATATATCATGCAAATTATTTTTATAATTTAATACCTGCTCTTCTACTTCCTGATAGGTCTTTAGGCTTAAAAGGCCAACAAGCTGTCTAAGTTCTTCACTAAATTCTGTCCCAATTTCCTGTTTATTTAGTAGACTTCTGAGTCCTGAAATAGAATAACAAAGGGTAGAACTATTAATAATAAAATATAACTTTGTTATCTAATCAGTATTAATTTGAGGTTAAAAAGTCTGGTTTAGGAAGAAATGAACACAACAAGATTAATCATGTGATTTCCTTTTCCCTTTTCTCAAAGATTTCTACATTGAGGTCTTTAGGGTATTTATCTTCTAAGAATTCTAAGTGCCTACTTGTAAGATTTGATACAAAAATCTGAAAAATCTCTGTAATAAAAAAAGGGAGGTGGGATAACTGTGGTTAGTCAAAGAATAGAAAGAAATGTTTCTGTATTTTTCTGTTTCAACATACATACTTTAAACTGAAACATTTTTTAAAAGATAAATTATTATTAACATATACTCAGTAACTGCTTACCCTATGGAAGGACTTGAGCAGATTATTATTAGTCATTATTAAGGGAAGTTATTATTAAATAAAAATATATAGTATCATATGTAATTTGGGGCAAATCAATAGATTCCTGAGCAAATATAGAAGTGTTATTAACACTAGGATTCTGCATTTTCATCCCCAAATAATATAAAGTAGCAGTAAAAGGTACATTCCAGGGCATGTTGGAATGATGTATTACAATATCTATTGAATATAAGTAAGTAATGTGAAATAACCTTGCAGTGTATAACTGGGGAAGCCACTATATGGATCTTTCCATGCCTTATACTCTCTTCACGACCCAAGTTCTCAGAAGTATTAATACCTATAAAATATCTTGAGGAACCTGAGTGAGTTCTGCTTTTGAGATATAAGTCAAAGAAAGGGAGAAGGATTGAGGTAAAATTCTTTACAATGAACTCTGTTGGACATTCACATTTCTGTAGGTATCCAATTATAGAATTGAAAAATGTATATCTGGCAAAATATCAACTAGAGATTTCTATTACTGGCATTTTTTCTCTCTATTCCTGCAATACGTAATTACAATGTCCACAGTAATGACTGATGCAAAGTAAGTTACTAAAGTGCCTTCCGAATCATTAAGAATGATTAAAAGGCCATTCTAATTGTGGGGGTATTAAATGCATCATATTATATTCTAATCTTTATGAATTCTCATATAGTATAACCCTATATTAATAAGTATATTTAATGAACTATAAACTCATTTCCTCACCATGCTGAATAAGAAAACATGTTATAATTAATACATAGCTCTGGTCAGCAAAGAACTAAAACAAAGCTAACATATAACTTTGCTTGGAAATTTTTAAAAAGTACACTGTGATTTTGGGTAAATTACCTAATTTTCCATGCCTGTTTCCATCTCTATAAAATGAGGATGAGTACCTATCCCACAAAGTTGTTAGAAAGATTAAGTATTTTAATGCATGTAAAGTACATAGAACAGTGTTTGACATAATAGTAAATGCTTAATTAAATGAAAGCTATTATATGAGAATGGTAATACACTGAGTCCTTTCATCAAAATATCTGACTTTTTGTTCACATATGTGTTTGACTTTGAAGATATGGTAGATTTGTTTTTGTGGAAAGGCAGTGAAAGAGTCGAAGAGCAATTACTAATTGATATAAATACCAAAAGAGTTATCAACTTTTCAAGCACAGCTCTATTTTCTCCACTAAAGCTGGTCTTGATAAAGTCACCAATCTTTCTGATCATTATTCTACTATGCTGTATGGTATATGGAACACACAACCTTTTTGTCAGAGAAGGAGTAAATGTTTATTGCAACCTCATCAGCAAGGTATCACATGCCCTTCTGTTGAGACATGAAGATAATGGCTTAATTACATAAAGACTTTTTTCTGACTTGGTATCTATTGTGATAGGGTTTTATCTGAACAGTTCAGTTATTAACTTTTCAAAATATAAGAATTTTGTTTTTCATAAACCATCAATAAAATTTTTCTTTTTGAGAATCCCATGAAAAGAAAGAATGCACATACTACCTTCACAGCAGGCACTTAGCCTCAGTAAAATCAAAATTTCCGGATGGGATTCGGCCATCAACAGCAGGAGCTTTGTAGCAGTACTTCTTATGACTGGAGAAGGAGTTGATAAAAGCTTGAAAACAACTTCATCTAAAATTGAATGTAGGGTTTTTCCTTCTATTCTGAGTAGATCTCCACTAATAGAATAAAATAAAAAATTAGACCATTACTAATTGATACATAGGTATCACCAAATTTAAAACAAAAGATTCAATAACTTGATGCCTGATTGCAGCCTAATCTAAGAAGCTAAACACTTTTTTAAACATGTAGCTTGGTTCCAAGAATATATCATATTAAGTCAATTAATATTTATTGAATTCCTACTGTGTGCAAGGTACAATGAAGAATACAAATTAGCCAAAGGTCCTCTCCTTTGAGAAAACTGCAATCACATTGAGGAGAGAAGAATAAATAAATAAATAAATAAATAAATAAATAAATAAATAAATAAATAAATAAATAAAAATAAAATCAAACTAAAGAGGAAAAATAAACATGTAAAATGCTATATAACAGGTGATTTAAAAGCTTCAAGGTAACAATAAGAGCAAAATCACAAGGTACACAGGTAACAGTTAAATAATATACGAAGATAAAAATGGCATAGGAATTCAATTATCATGTGCTTAATACAGTAGTAACTTTATCTTTCCTTTGGTATTTCCTTCATTACATTAACAACCTTTATCTTGCATTACTGATGTCATGAAAAGTTACCTAAAACTTAGAAATAGTCACAAGGGGTTACTGGGTATCTCCCAGTAGACTTCCCCCCTTACAGAGTATGTGATTTTCTAGGGGTAGGTACCTTTGTTTGACTATCCACTTACTATTAATATATTTTACAATTCTGTGAAAATAGAGGTTGGCTGGTAGAAAACAGATAATGCCAATGATTCTTATCTGACAGCAATGCAAATGGACTCATTCAACATCAGTGCAGATGATTCCTGTTCAGTAGAGAAGGTAATTCTAAAGGCTACTATACATTTATTGCTTTATAAAACATTAAAGTTTTTTTCTACTAGCAAAATTTTTTCTCTTTCAGCAAATTCATTTCTACATAAATCTCCCTTCCTCGAATTCTCCTTTGAACCTATGTAAACATCTTACTGGTTCCCTTGTTAATTGATAAGTGGAATAAAATTTTTGACCAATTTCATTTTATATGTGCATAAAAGTCATATTTTTAGCTTTTTGAAAATTATACTTTGACAGTGACCAAAATAATTTTGTTAAGAGAAAAAGAGATCAGTACACTCTCCTAAATTTTATTTATTTACTTTTTGGTGGCTGGCCAATATGGGAATCCAAACCCTTGACCTTGGTGCTATCAGCACAACACTCTAACCAACTGAACTGACTAGCCAGCCCTTATCCTAAATTTTAAAGTTTCAGAGTTTAAAGACTTTAAAGGTCATCCAATCAAAATACGTGGGAATGTTTTTGACACCTGTTTCTGTGCCCCGTTGTCTCTTATGCTATTCTCTATGTCTAAGATGCCCTTTCACCGTTTGAAACTCAGGTCAAAAGAAAGCCTTCCATAGATATCCCTATCCCAATCTGATCACTTCTTTATTCCATATCTCACAAAGAGTTTACACTACATTGCAATATACTAGTTTAAATGCTTTTAAATGCTCTTTAATTAAAAAAAAAAAGAAAGCCTTCCATAGATATCCCTATCCCAATCTGATCACTTCTTTATTCCATATCCCACAAAGAGTTTACACTACATTGCAATATACTAGTTTAAATGCTTTTAAATGCTCTTTAATTTCCTAATCCTAAAAACACCCTCTCTAGATAAACAAATACCATCTCATCTTTCTGCCTCTATTCTAATCCAAACTTCCATTCATTTCTCAAACCACTCACATCTGGCTTTCTTCCTCACTGCTTCACTATACCACCCTTGATAAGATCACTTCATCAATATAACTTCCCAAATGTCAGGTCACATTTATAACACTAAATGCTTATTTTCCTAGACCTGTTTTTACCCAATACTCTCTACCCACCCAGCTTCTGTGATATGATGTTCTGGTCTCCCCTCTGCTCTCCACCCATGTAACTTTCTGATAATTTCTGTCTTTCTGACAATTTCTCAGTCTTCTTCATGGGCTTCCCTTCCTCATTATATTCCTTAAAGATTATTCCTCAAGACTCCATGTTCAATCCATTTCTTTTCTCACTCTACTCATATTTCCTACTGATCTCATCTTTTTGCATGTTTTTAACTACCACTATAAGCTGCTGATTTGTAAATCTGTAACTCTTGTCAGAGCTCTTCCAGAAGTCAGTTTATCTATTTACCTGTTGATGAACATTCGAGTCATTTCTAGTTGAGGTCTATTACAAATAAAAACATTTGTTTATACGGACACTTATTTTACTGCCCACTGAAATACCTATGCTCAACATAACCAACACTGAATTCACCATCTGTCTCACAAAATCAGCTCCTTATATGTTCCACTTACCACAGTTTGTCTTATCACCCAATATAGAAGACTTGGTGTCATTGCTGACTGCACCTTTTATCTTATCCCGTATCAAAACACTCACCAAGTCCTGATGATTTTTATTTTTAATAGCTTTATTAAAGTATAATTGATAGCTGCACATATTTAAAGCATATAATTTGATCAGTCTGACAAGTTTCACCAACACAAAAAAGAAAATTAATATATTCTTCACCCCCACCAAAGTTTCCTTGTATCTGCTTCATTGTAGTTCCTCCCTCCTTTCCCTCTCTATCCCCAGGCAACAACTGATCTGCTTTCTGTCACTATAAATTATTTTATATTTTCTAGAATTTTTATATAAATAAAATCATACAGTATTTATTTTTGTTTTAGTCTGGTTTCTCTCACTCAGCACAATTATTTTTATATTCATCTGTGTTGTTATGCGTATGAATAGTTCATTCGTGTTTTTTGCTTGGTAGTATTCTATTGTATGGATATACCACAGTCTAATCACTTGTTTATGATGGACATATGAGTCATTTCTAGTCTTTAGCTATTACAAATAAAGTTGCTATGAACATTTGCATACAAGCCTCTGTATGGATATTTTTATTTCTCTTGGAAAAATACCTAGAAATGAAATGGATGGATAATATGGTAGGTGTATGTTTAGCTTGTTAAGAAATTACCAAACTACTTTCCAAAGTGTACTATTTTACATTCCCACCAGCAGTATATGAGAGATCTAGTTCCTTCACATCCTTGTCAACGCTTGGGTCGGTGTTTTAAGTTTTAACCATTTAACAGGTGTGTAGTGGTTTTTGTTGACTTATGTTGCTGAACATCTTTTCATATGGTTATTTGCCATCCATTTATCTTTTCATAAAGTGTACAAATCTTTTGCCCATTTTTCAAATTTTTTTAATTAAAATTTGAAAATTCTTTATATATTCTAGATACAAGTACTTAATAAGATATGTTTTGCAAATATTTTATCCCAGTTTATGACTTTTTTAATGCATTACAAGTATCTTTTGAAGAACAGACTTAAAATTTTGATAAAGTCTGATTTAAATCTAATTAATTTCTTATTGCATAGATTTTACTTTGGATATCATATCTAGGAATCTATGAAATCCTTGCTCAACCCAAGAGCACAAAGATTTTCTACTATTTTTCTTCAAGAAGTTTTATACTTTAGGCTTTATATTTAGGTCTAATATCCATATTGAGTTAATTTTTGTATATAGTGAGAAGTATAGACCAAAAAAATCTTCCTTTGCACATGAATAGCTAATTGTTCCATCATTTTAAAAGACTATCCTTTTCCCACTGAATGACACACCTCTGTTGAAAATCAACTGTCCACATATGTGTGAGTCTATTTCTGATTCTATTTTGTTCCAATGATATACTGTCTTTGTACCAATATCACATTGTTTTAATTACTGTAGCTTTATAAATAAGTCTTAAAATTAGGTATAGTTCTCCAACTTGGTTCATTTTCATAGTTAAGCTATTTTACTTTAAATCTTTTGATTATCATATAAATTGTAAAATCAGCTTGTTAAATTCTTCAAAAAAACAGGATTATTTCCCACACATTTCAGAGTTTGTTTTTTTTTTAATTAGGAGTTTAGAAGGATTTTCAGGTATCTAGTTATTAATTTTCCAACTTAATTCCACTGAGAACAGAGAACATACTTTGTATGACTTAAAATACTTTTAAGTTTATTGAGACTTGTTTTATGACCCAGAACATGGTCTATCTTTGTAAATGTTCTATTTGCACTCAAAAAGAATGCGCATTCTGCTGTCATTTGGAAGAATGTTCTAAAAATGTCAATCACATCAAGTTCGTAGATACTGTTCAAATCTTCTGCAGTCATACTAATTTTTTGTCTACTTATTCTATTAATTACCAAGAGGTATATGAGCATCTTTCACTTTAAGGATTTATTTCTCCTTGCAGTTGTAACAATTTTTGCTTTTGAATTTTGAAACTCTGCTGTTAGGTCAATAAAAATGTCCTCCTGATGAACTGACTTCCTTATGACTACAAAATAACCTTCTTTATCACTGGTAAATATACCCTGCTCTGCAACTTACTTTATCTGATATTAATATAGGTACTCCAGCTTTCTTTGACTAGTATTAGCATGGTAAATATTTTTTCATCCATTTACTTTTAACCTATTTCTGTCTTTATATTTAAGGTGCATTTCTGGTAGGGTGCATATAGTTGGTTCCTACTTTTTAAAAATACAATCTATCAATCTCTTCCTTCTAATTTGAGTTTTTCAACCATTTACATCTAATATAGATTAGATTTCAACCATTTACATCTAATATAGATGTAAATCTACCTCTTGGATTTTTCATTGTTTTGTTTGTCCTTTATTCACTTTCTACTTTTCTTACTGCCTTCTTTGGGGTTACATATTTTTTATGATTAGTTTTTATTGACTTTGTTGGCTTATTAGCTATAATTCTTTGTTATTTTACCTGTTGCTTTAAGATGCACAGTATATATTTCAACTTATCACAGTCTACCTTCAAGTGATATTATACCACTTCATGTATAGTTTATGAGCCTTACATCAGTATACTTTCATTTCTTTCCTCCTAGCCTTTATGCTACTGTTGTAATACATTCTATTTATACATGTTATAAATCTCCCAAAACATTGTTTCTGTATAGGCAAATATTATAGATATAATAAAAATATCTTACACATTTACCTATGTAATCACCATTTCTGATATGCTTTGTGTACTACCATTCTCCTTCTGGACTTCCTTAAACATTTTTTGTAGTGTGGGTCTGCTGGTAATTTCTGAAAAAGTATTTTGCCTTTGAAATATATTTCCACTGGGTATAAAATTCCAGTTTCAGTTTTTTTTTCTTTTAGTACTTTAAAGATGTTGCTCTTTTTGCTTATGTTTTTTCTAATAAGAAAGTTGCTGTCATCCTTATCTTTATTCCCCTATATAATGTCTTTTTTCACTCTGGTTGATTTTAAGATTTTCTTTTTATCACTGGTTTGAGCTCTTTGATTATGATGTGTCCTCATGTGGAGTTTTCTTCATATTTATTGTCCTTGGGGTTTGGTGAACTTTTTGAACCTACAAGTTTATAGTTTTCATCAAATGTGGAAAATTTTCAGCCATTATTTCTTCAAATACTTTTTTCTAACCCTACCACCTCCTTTAGGTACTCCAATTACACCTATATAAGGCTGTTTGTCCCACAGCTCACAAGATGTGTCTGTCTTTCCTTTTTTTTCTAAAATCCCTTTTCTCTGTTTCATTTTACATAGTTTCTACTGATATGCCTTAAAGTTCGCTAATCTCTTGCATGTTAATCTGCAGTTAATCCCATCCAGTGTATTTTTCATCTTAGACAATTGTAGTTTTCATCTTTAGAAGATCAGTTTGGGTCTTATGTCATACATGTCTCTATTCAATTTTTTGAATATATGGAATACAGTTATAATAAGTGTCCTTGTCTGTTAATTCTAACATGCGTGTCAGTCCTGATCAACTGATTCTTCTCATTATGCGTCCTATTTTCCTGTTTATTTGCATGCCTGGTACTTCTTTGCATGAAAGACATTGTGAATTTCATCTTGTTGGAGCTGATCAGAAATAAAATGTCAGTAACATTCTGTAAAACCAAATCACCTGTTAAGCTGCTCTGTAGCATAGTCATGACTGTAGATTATATCTGAACATCATCAGTATGCAGTAAATACAAGAATTGATCACTTTGTAATACTAAAAGAAGAGGAAAAAAAAACAGTGATCAAAGCAAATATTCTATGTTGGCACAAATGGGATGTTATCATCCTTTTAAAGCCAAGTCAAAGCATGACCATTTCTGCTGAACCTCTGCCTTTGTATACCCAACAACAAAAAAAGCCCTTAAGATGTAGGCAGTTTCAGTAACCACATGCAGTTAAGTTACTTGGAAACAATTTGATCCTTTCTAGTTCTCCTTTTATGATTTGTTTGGATGGCCCAGAATAGGTTCAGTCTAGTACTAAGTATTCCCCACTAATGAGGTGAAACCTTACTCAATACTCTACTCAAAGACTCATTATTTATGAGGTTTTCCAGTTTGGCGGATGGAAACAGTCACTATTCTTGGTCCTGTGTGAGCTCCTTGCACTGTTCCTTTTAACCCTTTCGGATTATTGTTTTCCCTGACATTGGGTAGTTACCTCATACATATGTGCTGGTCAGTACTCTCCTGAATACTTCAAGGGAACCCTCTGCAGATCTCTGGGTTTCTCTCTGAGTATAGCTCTCTCTTCTCTGATATTCAGTCTTAAAAATTTTAGCTGTATCGATGTCCCCAGACTCTCAGCTCTATTTCTTCAACTCAAGACCTCTGCAGATCTCTGGGTTTCTCTCTGAGTATAGCTCTCTCTTCTCTGATATTCTGTCTTAAAAATTTTAGCTGTATCGATGTCCCCAGACTCTCAGCTCTATTTCTTCAACTCAAGCTGACTGGGATATTCCTTCCTATGCCACAGCCTGGAAACTCTCTCAATACTATGAGTTAGGGCAATTGTAAGGTTCATCTTGTTTATTTCATTTTCTCTGGGTTTTCTTTTCATTGACTCATGTCCATGTCCTTGAAAACTGATGTTTCATGTTTTCCTTTTCTACTCAGGTGGGAGGTAAATCCATCCCTGCTATTCCGTCTTGATAAGAAGTGAAAGTGAAGTCATTGTAATTTTAATTCATTATTTTTAAAAATCCATTCCCCAAGTACCAGTGCCCAAGGCCAAGATTTTATACTTCACTTGGATTACTATGGTTGCTTCCTCTAATTACGTCCTCTTCTGAGTTTTGTCCTTCTTAAATCTTTTCTCCACACCAGAATAAGAATAAGAAATGTAATCTGACTACTTTTCATCTACTTTTAAAAATGGAAATGTAATCTGACAATTTTCATCTACTTTAAAAATCATCAATGGTCCCCATTGCTTATAGGATAAGACTTAGTTTCCTTATACAGTATATAAGTTCTTCGTTACTTAGGTCTCTGAAGAACTTGCTAGCCACTTCCTTATGCCAAACTTTAAATCCTAGCAACAATGAATTATACCTACTTTTCCCTCTCAGCATGTTATTTTCTTATCTCTGTGCTTTTGCTTATGTTGTTACCTTTGCCTTGAAATACCACTTTCTCCTCTTCCTCCCAGACTAATTTATCATCCTTAAAGTTTCATTTTAGGTGTTACCTTCTCCAGGAAGCATCCCCCAGCTCAGTTTGGGTTAGACGTTCCTCTAACACTTGTGTATACCTTTAATATTGCAGCTTAATACAATATAATTATGTTTCTGTGTTCTGTCCCTTCTACTCTACTGTAAGTTCTTTGAAGACAAAGTTTATATCTTAACTTTGTAAGTGCAATGATAGATACAGCACTTGGCACATAGCTGCACCTTAATAAATCCATACTGAACTGAAAGAATGGATTATTTCAACCGGTTATACACTGCCTTTCCATTTTAACCTGAGAAATTGTATATTACTTCTTTTATACCCTTTTATAGCACCTATCACAATACTGAGCTTAATGCTTGTTAAACAAATATGTGATTAAGCATTTTCTATTGTGATCCCAATATTTTTCTTCAGATATCACACTAATTCTCTCTTCTAAGCCTGAGATTTGACCTGAAATCTTCTTAAACTCTGAGCTAAGATAACAATTTGATAAAAATTTCCAGTCTTTTATATTTTACTTTTTTTGAAGGGTATTAACAGAGCTTAAATGTCATGTACAAATCATATGTAATTGATTTTAGCAAAATGAGAATAATATTGGTAATGCTTCTGATCAAAAATAAAAAATCAGCAATTTTGTAAAACTAAGTCACCTGTTGATCTGTAGTATATTCTGTAGCATAGTCATGACTGTAGATCCTATTTGAACATTGTCAGTTTGCAGTAAATATAAGAAACGATCACTCTGTAATACTAAAGGAAGAGAAAAAAAGAAAGATTAAAGCAAAGTTTCTATGATAACACAAGTGGGATTTTGCCCTTTTAAAACCAAATCAAAGCATGACCATTTTTGCTAAACTCTCTGATTTTGTCATTTTTCCCTTTGTCATTGTCACTCTATAATAACGAAGGTTTTAAGATGAAGACAGTTTTAAATAGCCATAAATAATAGTCATTCCATTTTAATGAAGTTATAGTCACAGCATCCATAAATACCAAGCTAAGAATCTGTTATCTCTCTTTAAATTGAAAGTTAAAAAAAAAAAAAAATATGCAGACAGTACCAAAAGTAAGCTGAAGTGTCTATATTAACATCAGATGAAATAATGTTTAAGATAGAAATTATAACCAGAAATAAAGAAGGATGTTTTATAATGAGAAAAGTGTTAAACTGTCATGGAGAAATAACAATTATACTATATATGCGAGTCCTCAAATACATGAATCAAAAACTGACAGTGTTAAAGAGAGAAAGATAGAAGCCAATAGTCAGAGACTCTCATATTCATAAAATAAATTTTCTGTGAAAAAGACAGAATATAAGGGATGGAAATGGCACAGATGACTATAACCAGTTGTTCATGTCCTTTAATTTTGTTACAAAACATCTTAAATAATAATGAAAACATTAACTACAAAAACATTTGTTTTTATTGTTTTATAATTTTTAGTCTCTGAGCAGCCAGTTATGAAGAGTTGGCATTGAATGCTTATGCAAATTGCTTAACCTCTGAGAACACTTATTTCTTCATTTGTAAGACAAGAAATAATACCTTTCACGTGGGCTAATGTATAATATCCTAGAACAGGGTACGTTTCCAATAAATGTCAGTTTCTATTCCCTTCTCCACTAACTGAGCAGAATTTTAATTAAAGTGAAATCAGGTATGCTGGCAAGCTGGCTTTGTGGGCACTATCCTGGCTTCTACAAAACTTTACTATTTTCTCCTTTTTATTTTCTGAAGGAACTGATTTGATTTCTTTCCCATATTAACTTCTGTTCTTCATTTCTATTTATATAGTCCAATATTTCACTAGACACCGTTTTAAAAAATATTTAACAGCTTAGAAAAACTATCTCACTACTATTAAGTATTTCTATGGCTTTTGATTTTCTGTCACATTAGTAGTAAAAAAAATTCTCTGTAGCTGGAATAAGTATATTTTTCATTTTTGTCTATTTAAAAATGTTTAATAATAACCCTTTAACTTCGAAATCACTGAAATTATATGACATGTGTGTATATAAGTTTGTCTTTTTTTCTATATTGGAAAAAATTATGCTAACATGATTTATTAAATAGTCATTCCATTTTATTTTTTATACTGTTTGTCTTATAATACATTATTATGTAACTCATTTTTGGAGCCCCTATTTTGTTTTTCAACTGTGGTCAAATAACTATTTGATAAAGTAAGTCCTACTTACTACTACCACTCCTCTAAATAAAAACGGACACTTTGCCCATTTATTTATTTTTTTATAATGGAAGTTTCAAACATACATAAGAGTAGACAGAATATAATAAATTCCCATGTACTCAGCCTTAACAACAATCAACTTGTGGCCAGTCTTTATTTACCTACCCTATCCACTTGCATTTTATTTTGAAGCAAATCTAAGATATCAAATTACTTTATCTATAAATATCTCAATATATTTTCCCAAAAGATATGAATTGCTAAACAATTTAACATAAAAATTGCATTTTATTTTGAAGCAAATCTAAGATATCAAATTACTTTATGTATAAATATCTCAATATATTTTCCCAAAAGATATGAATTGCTAAACAATTTAACATAAAAATGGTCTCAACATAACCATGGTCTTAGCTAATAATTAATGATGATCCTGTAATTTCATTAAATAGCCAGTCATGTGTTCTAATTTCCAATTATTTTGTGAATTTTAAGTTTGTTTGAATCAAGATCTAAATAAGACCCACATATTGTGACTGGTTGATATCTTTTGAATTTCTTTTAAACTAGGAATGCCTTGATCTTTTTTTTTTCTTTCAACTTATTTGTTGAAGAAATTGTACCAATTGTCTTATGAATTTCTCACTGTCTAGTTTTGCTAACTGCATTCCTGGTGTGTAATATGTTTCTCTGACCTGTACATTGGTAGTTGGGACAAGTGGATTGAAATGATTCAGGTTTGAATTTTGGGCACATATACTTCATATATGATGTTATGATAAGCTATTAGGAGCACTTAACGTCTGATTGTTTCTCTTTTTGAGATGTTGACAGCCATGGGGATGATCAATTCCTAAATCTGTTAATTTACTAAGAGTTGCATAATGGTGCTATTCTATATCTTTTTCACTTATTAGTTAAAATATTCTTATAAAGAAGAATTTCCTCTCATCTATTCATAAGAAAAGGCAGGATAAATGCTGGATTCTTCATTTGCCAGTTTTTAAAATGAATCGTTTCCCTAGCTGAGTCCATTGGTGATTACTCTTTAGTCTCACTGTATTTAGTATGTTTCAATCCACTGCTGTTATTATGTTATCCTCATTACTCTTCAAATTTCCCATATTTGGCTAGTAGAAGCCTCCTTATGTTGGCTCCCAAGTACTTTTCAAAGAATCCTATTAGACTTTGATTGTTTCCTTTATACCTGGTATTCAAGAAATTTCAGACTCACCTTGTATAATTTCCACCCCCGGCCTATAGTCAGCCATTTCTCCAAGGAGGTGATTTCTTTTAGAGAAAAAAAGGTTGCTGGAGATCCCATTTTTGATGTACCCTTTTATGTTTTGCATATAAATTTCATAATCATTTAACCTAATTTTAATACCCACTTTATGGATATTTTACATCTATGGATTAACTCAAGGAACACTATCACTTTTGTTATAGTTATTATTTTCAAAAAAGAACACAGTATGTTTTTAAAATTATTCAAGTATTATCTCTCTTTTTACTAGGTCTTTTACATCCATAGTTCTAAGTACTCTATGTTTTTTGTCAAATAGTTCTTTGAATTTATAATATTTGTTCCATAATGGGAAATTAATAGATAATACTTTAAAAAGTGAAAGTATTAGGCATGTTACTTAGCTATATGGATATATCCACCAAAAGTTTTAGTTATACTAATTGAAAGTAGCTGCCTATGGAAAATGGGAAATGGAGTGGTTGTGAAGGCCAGGGATTGTGTTTTTAAAATAATTTGTATAAAACTATTTGAGTCTCTAAATTATACACATGTATAATTCTGAAGAAAAAAAATTTTTTTTTTTTAAAGATGACTGGTAAGGGATTCTTAACCCTTGACTTGGTGTGGTCGGCATCACGCTCTCCCAAGTGAGCTAACCAGCCATCCCTATATAGGGATCCAAACCCGTGGCCTTGGTGTTATCAGCACCACACTCTCCCAAGTGAGCCACAGTCTGGCCCTATGAAGAAAAAATTTTTTTTCCAAGAGAATAGAAATGATACCATGATTATCACTAAGGATTACTTTTTTGGTCCTAAGAAAACATAATATAAAACTAACACATATTTACATTTTTCAATGTAAACAGAAATATACTATAAAATAACTTTCAAGTTCAGTAAAATGTCATTACATAAAATCTTACTCTTACTTGGATAGTTAGGCTATGAGTTAAATCATATTTACACTGTATACAGAAATTTCTCTCACAATAGGTTTAAAACACTAACTGTAATCTTTGAAACTTATTCTTCTTAAACTGCTCAAATTATCATTAATCCTTATCTCAGATTTTCTAAATAGAAAAAGCTAAGAAGAAAGTTATATTTTAACAATATTCCCTTTAATATAATATTCATATTATCACTATTTGCTATTTAAAGCTGGAATATCCAAATGGGCTTTTTTTTTTTTTATTGTTGGGTTATTTTAACATGGTTTTGACGTAACTTCCAATCACGATGGCAGAATATACAGTACCCAGCATCACCTTCTCCCACAATCAACCAATTTACAACTATTAAAAAGCAACGACTACCTAGCTGGGGCCACTAAAGCTCAGGGGAAGAGGAGGAGAGACCTACAGAGTGCATGAAGGTGGGAAAAGCCACGATGAAAGAAAGAAAGGACCTCTTGGACTTGAAAGCCCCTACCACTTCAAGGCTGGCCCTGGTGAGCACATAGAGCAAGAGCTGACAAAAGCCGCTGCTGTGCCCTTCTTATCAAGTTGTTTGGAGGCTGTAGAGGAGAAGATGGCCTTGGTAGCCCTCAGGCCAGCAAGACCACTAACAGGGTTCCCATGGAGCCACATAGGAGGGGCCACAGACAACTGAAAAAATGAGCCACTCAGAGGCTGGTGAGTCATCACAAGGGACTGGTACATGGCCATCCCCATGGGAAGTGTTTGGAGTGTGGGGGGTGGGGGAGACTAGCCCATTGGGGGAACGTGTGGCGCAGCATGAACAGCTCATCTGCCCTCCAATCAGTACAGGCCCACTCAGTGGAGACTGGTCAGGAATATAGAACTGCAGGAGGTGCAGTTTGCTGAAAAGACTCAAGCCCAGACCAGCGTTTCCACACAGCCCAGGCGTACCGAACCTTACCAGATCCAGAAGTGCTTACAAGGTCAATAATTAAAACCTGAGCTGCACAAAAAGCCTTCCCCAGAAAATCATCAGTAAAGCAGCAATCTTGCTCAATCACAGGGCTCAAGTGCTGGTTCCCACAGGAAGTTCCCCATTTTAGAAGTAACTAAAGGACAGCAAAATAGTTCCAGTGCAGAGCTTAAGTGGTGAGGGTAGCTAATAATGTAACACAGAACTGAAAGAAAACACAAAAAAACCCCACAGATCAGAGACAAAGTTCTGATATTAACCAGTAAAGGTCTAACACCACCAAAGAACACCTAAGAAACCTAGAAGGACTGGAAGCTCCCCAGGCACCCAAGCTGGGGTGGGGAAGCCAAGGCCTCAGCCATGCCCCCACAATGTCTGCATCCAGCCCAGCAACAACCAAGCCACCACCAGAAGCACCCTGGGCTCCCAAGCTGGGACAGGGTTGGGGGTGGGGGCAGGCAAGGGCTGCAGCCACACACCCCCACTGTCCGTATCCAGACCAGTAATGATCACTGAGCTGCTGCTGGAAGCAACCTGGGCTCCCAAGCCAGGGCAGCCGGGGCTGAGAGCCTCAGCCATGGCCCCCGGTAGTCCACATCCAGCCTAGCCATGAACGAGCCACCACTTGAAGTCCTCTGGGCTCCACTGCCAGAATGAGGGGCGTGCCAAGGGCCTCAACCATGCCTCCTCCTCCTTCTCCCACCCTATCCTCCTCCCCACCTACTGCTTCACAACATCTTAGAATGCAAAAAATTAATTAATTAATTAAAAGAAAAAAAACCCATGGTTTCATTTCACTCTGGTTATCTGTATATGTAATGAGGTATTTATTTTTAGAAAAAAAGATCAAATTGTTAGCAGCTTAACTACAATGACTATCAGTTACATTCAAATCTTTTCTCTTACCATTCTGTATGAGTTGAACATGGCCTCCCAACAACCAGGAGAGAGAATCAGTCACAATTTGGAAAAAGTGTAGTAATTCATCTTTTTCTTCACCCTTAACACAAAAGACAAACCCCATTTATTTATGTTTTCTTTATT
>NW_007726303.1:331328-332980 GCF_000696425.1 Galeopterus variegatus | reverse complement strand
TTAAAAAAAAAAAAAGACTTCTCTCTGGGGAGTCAGAGGACCCAGTTTCTAGATCTAACTTAGCTATTTATGAGGTACATGATCTTGTAATCTTTAGTTTCTTAATTTGTAAAACTTGTGATTACAGGATAGTAATACCTAGCTGACCTACTAGAAAATGGTTGTTATCCAGAAAAATAAAATTAGTATCAGAACTACAAATTGATACACTAGGATTTCTCAACACTTGGCTATGCATCACAATCATCTGTGGAGCTTTTTAAATATACCCATGCACAGGCTTCTGAAACTCCAAAGGTAAAGTCATAAAGTTAGGTGAGTGATTTGTTTATAGAGCCAGGGTTGAAAACCACTGCAATATGCAAATGTAGATGTCAGCATGTAAGGCATTATTAATAGTACATTTCTGTTCCAGTTCCTACTCTGTGACTTTATGAGGGCAGAGATCATGTCATTTAGCTCCCCACTATAAACTCAGTGTCTAGAACAGTTCTGAAACATAGTAAATGTTCAGTCAATATTTACTCAATGAATAAATGACTTTTTTTTCTGGTTCTTCTTTTCTGGAATGTAGCGTAAGAAATCATTCTAGATTTGAAATTTCACAATGGGAAATAAGCACAGATTCCATTTACAATTTTCTCATTTACTGGCCATGTAACTTTAGTGGAAAGTTGCATAAAGGCCATCAATCTTATCCATGTCCTGAATGTTTGTACTGCAGCACAAAAGTAATGATGACAACAATGGACATATAATGATTACCATGATTATTTTTTATAATAATGAAAGTATTTTCTTCCTCCTCTAGCTTAGGGCTAGGTAAATGATTAGTAAACAGAAATATGCTGACTTATATATAACAACAAAAACCCACAAAAAATGTCACATTAGATCAAGAATCCCTTTAGTTTAGTAAACTGATGTTGCCAGTTTCACCAAAAGACCCATCAGAAAGGGCATGGTAATTCTCATTGTTGTCAATCTCAAAGGATAGTGCTACACTCCTAGACTTCCAGCTTTACTTAAAAAGGCCCATTAGGTAATGTCACCCATAAATTCATGACCCTTGATACAGGTTAATAAAATTTATCCTTAAATCACTTCAAAATTCTCAAATAGGTGTTGCTGTGGATCGAATGTCACCCCAAAACTCATTGAAGCTTGACCTCCATCATAACAGTATTAAGAGGGTGGGAAATCCAACTATGGTTATCTAAAAGGTGGGGCCTTTAAGAGGTGATTAGATCATGAGGGCCATGCTCTTATGAATGGATTAATCTATCCATAGAAAATGAGTTAATGGTTTAGTGGGTTGTCACAGGAGGGGCACTGATGGCTTTATAAGGAAAGCCATGAGCACATTAGATAGCTCTTGCCATTTTCTTGCCATGTGATATCCTGGTCACCATGGAACCCTGTAGATACCTCTCAGAAGAAGGCCCTCACCAGATGCACTCCCTAGACCATGGACTTCCCAGCCTCCAAAACTGTAAGAAATAAATTTCATTTCCTTATAAATTACCCACGTTCAGGTATTCTATTATAAGCAACAGATAACGGATTAATACAGGTGTTTTTCTCTTGTGATACACACAGACAGACAGACAGACAGACAGACACACACACACACACACACACACACACACACA